>NC_081804.1:18659830-18862334 GCF_963082965.1 Carassius carassius
CACACAGCTCACTCTGGTTGTATGTTGAACATTTCTGCAAATGTAGTAGGCCATCCTGGTATTCTATGCATGCAGAGATGCTAATATTTTGTTCCAAAGATAGCCAGTATCAAGCCGACAAAAAAAGTGATTAAACAATGGTCAATACAAGCACAAAACGAATTAAAAGAATGCCTTCATACTACTGACTGGTCTGTCTTCAGGGATGAGTTTACTACCCTGGACGAATACTGTGATGCTGTTACTTCATTTATTCACTTTGCTGAAAATGTATGTTTTCCCTCTAAAACTGTGACTGTTTATAGCAATTAAAAGCCATGGTTTAGTAAGGATATTAGAATGTTGTATCTGGAGAGAAACAGTGCTTTTCAGAGTGGAGATATCTGTCAGTATTCTCTGGCTAAATATGCATTTGAAAGAGCTGTTAGAAAGGCTAAAGCTGACTATAGGGCCAAGCTTGAAGCTAAGCTTGGTGTCCATGATAACGGGTGTTTGGCAAAGCCTTCAACAGATTACTAATTATAAAAACAATCACACAGTTTCTGATGATGACTTATTTTCTTTTCTGATGGAAGAAACAGAGGTCAGATCTCTGTTGAGGAAACAGAATTGTAGGAAGGCATCAGGCCCCGACAAGGTCTCTGCTGCCACTATTAAATGGTGTGCCAATGAGTTGCCGTATGTCTTCACTGACATTATTAATTGGTCCCTTAGAGTATGTAAAGTCCCAGCATGTTTTAAATCTGCTGTAATTATTCCTGTGTCCAAGAAGTCGAATGTCAGTTGTTTGAATGACTACAGACCAGTGGCCCTAACCTCTGTTATCATGAAAGTTTTAGAGCGATTAGTGGCTAATTACCTCTCAGATACGTCATTTGATCCTCACCAATTTGCATATAGGGAGAACAGGTCTGTTGAAGATGCAGTCTCTCTCTGTACCCATAATATTCTCTCCCCTTTTATAGTCTTTTTATACCAATGACTGTTTTTCTCATCATGACTCAGTCAAAATTTTTACATTTGCAGACGATACCACTGTGGTAGGCCTCATTACTAACGATGATGAATCGGCCTACAGAACAGAAGTATCCTTACTGGCTGAGTGGTGCACAATTAACAACTTGTCCCTTAACATCTCCAAAACCAAGCAGATGGTTGTTGATTTTAGGAGCAAAAATATTAAGTAGCTCCAACCCCTTGCCATCAAGGACAAAACTGTAGAGTGGATGGAAAGTTTCAGGTTCCTTGCGACCACCATATCCTCCAGTCTTAAATGCAACCTTAATGTCAGCCAGATTGTTAAAAAAGCTCAGCAGCAACTTTTCTTTTTGAGACAACTTAGAAAATTTAAAGTGTCCAAGGCTGGAATGCTCCACTTTTACAGGACTGTGATAGAGAGCATTCTCACTTTCTCCATCACTGTATGGTGGGGTAGCTGCTCGGCGGAGGATAAGTCTGCATTGAACAGGGTAGTTAGCACTGCGTCAAGAATAATTGGGTTGGACCTCCCTAAGATCTGTGACATCTATAACATCCGTCTACTCAAAACTGGTCTGAAAATACTCAAGGATTCATCACACCCTGCTTATTCCCTTTTCATCCCTCTACCATCAGGCAGAAGGTTAGGAAGCACAAGATGCAGAACCACCCGTTTTTCTAATAGCACTTACCCGCAGGCTGTGAGGGCTCTCAACTCACAACAACAATCTCTATCTACTTTCCTTTTACAGACACAGCTATGCCCTCCTTCTTCTTAGGGTTACTAAATGCACTAGCAATTTGTCTGATTAGCTTTATTAGTAATTATTATCAGTAATTTAAGTATTTGTTTTCTGTTTAGATTTCATGTTTTTATTGTATAATATGTTATGTTGTACTGTCTTGTGTGAGCCAATTCACCAAAATGAATTCCAGGTGATGTGGGTCGTTTTGGCAAAATAAAGACTTGACTTGACTTGTGCATGGAATGATGGGACCATAAGCACATACAATACATGACACTCACACATCAATTATGTTCACACACGCTACAAAAACCAGGCATGTGGACAAAAGGACATAGTCTTATTATAAAATAATGAAAAACAAAGAAACAACATGCAATCAAAGAATATCATGCATGTTATTTACATCACCATTTTGCCAATTTTGGCTAATTGTTTTATTTATTTTGTTTTGACAAAATGAGTTATCGTACTGAAAGACAGATCTGCATATCTTGTCAAGGCAATGCAGTACATAAAAACTGTTCAGTTGCATAAACAAACTGATTTTTATTTGGTAAACTTTACCAGAAACCACTTTTGTAACAAGAATCACAATGTGAGATGCTGGCAAGCAATGAGAGAGGGCATATCGTTAAATATGTTCATACGTAAACGTCGTCATGTTGCCTGGTCTCCAGGTAGAGAACTGCTTCACAGCGGGATGATAGCTGCCACGCACAGAGATGCAGACAAGTAGGTAAGCAGAAAACAGGAACTTCAAAAGCCCTTCGTCTGCATGGTAAACAATCCAACCGCAAAAGTGCTCCATTCAGAACTGCGACAGAACACAGGTGAAAGTGCAGTGCCACTGCAGGCCATGCTGGGAGGGATTCGTGTTCAATGAATGTTGTGAATGATAATACCCACCCACACACTGGAGTTTACTGTGTGTTAGAAAACACTGTAATCCATTGATCTCAATGTTGATGATGCTTCACATGAACGATGGTTTGCAAAAGTGAATATCCTTCTTGCGCTGCAATGTACGTTTGTTGACTATTGAGAAGGCAGGTGGGTCCAGTTGCGCTTTTGGAAATCCTGTTTCATTTGCACTTGATTTCAAACTAATCCCAATCATTCCATACGCTCAAGACACATTTATATAGACAAAATGCCCTATCAGAGCTTTCTGTATTGCAGTGGTTCTCAAACTTTGCCAGACTGCTTTCATAAATACTTTTAGCTAATGAAGCTAAATTAACCAACAGTTTAAGTAGCCAATCACTACAGTTTGAGAACTACTGCTCAAGTGTGTAAATGCACTCAGCAGGATGAAAGTATAGGATAATCAGAGGGCTCAGGTAGGGACTGAGGAAGATCCTCTTTGGTGCAGAGTACAGCTGCCAACTCCTGGCTCTAAAGGCCCAACCATAGTTAAGATTTGACCTCAAACACTGAATCCACTCCCTGGTTTGTCACAGCAATGAAAAGTGGGCAGCCCATGGATGCATGGAGTCAAAGCTAGCCATCCAAGGTAGCAGAACGGTTGTACATGAATGTCTGTGTTCACATGTGTGCTGCAGTTGTGCATGTTGCAAAGACGCTTGTTTGCCATTCTCAAGTCTTTATGTGCTTTTGTGGGTGGTTCGTGCAGTTCTCCAGTGGGCATTACTGTGTGTGTAATTATGGACAGGCATGGCTAAGGCCACTCATGGTGATAACGTTTGCCGTTCTTTTTCCGCTCTTTCTGCAAGTGCTCCAGTTCTGCCTCATACATCATCTCCTGCATCAGGTATTTCTCCCTGCGCATGCGATCACACAGGTCTTTGGGCATGTCTGGAATCATGTGGGCTATGAAGGTCTTAATGCCAAACACCAGGTGCTATGGAGAATATAACAGACAATCAAACAATGGGAAAATCATAAACATTAAATAATCTTAGATTGAATTGCAGTATTGAAAAGTAGCTAGATTAGCCTTGTGTGAAGGAAGACCAGTGCCATCATGGTGCCATGACAATGAGCACTTCAGAATCTCAGTAGTACTACATACTAGGAGATGTAGATGTAGGAGGTAATTTGGGTATTTTGTGCATACTGTTTTAAGAATACTACCTATTTGGACATACTACTCATTTAACTATTTTTCCAACATGAACATATTCTGGTGGTTCTTGGCCAGAATAAGTCTTTTTGCCAAGAGTCAAAAGTCTGGCTCCTGTTATTCGGCTAGTGTGACCGGTTCCTCTCAGCCCAGTGCAAGCAAGGCTTGTACAGATGATAGCTGGCATGGAGGTGTTAACAATTACGCTAAACGTCTCTTGTATCAGTGCCTAATGCACTTCTTGAGGCCAGGACAGTTAAGTTCATTACCTACACAATGATCATATACCAGCTGGCCTCCGTTACACTCACCCCACTTAATCTCACTCCCATCCGGGTCATGGCACCACTGTAATCTGTTCTTTCCAGGTCACTCCATGTGTGGTTTGAAGCAGTGATGGAAGTCAGGCACATTAACAGGACTCTAACACCGTGTCTACACCGGATGTGACAGCTGTCATGTTGTGCTGCACAGCTCCACAACAACTAAAGGATGTCTACACTGTAAGCGGCAATGGGAATTTTTACTGTCTGGGACTTTGGACGCACTGCACCGTGCGTGCAGTGCGTACACTATAGCATACACTATACACTATAGCTAGCAGCCATATCACCCTGCAGGCCAAGACTGGTTGCCCACTGAAGCTAAGCAGGGTTGAGCCTGGTCAGAACCTGGATGGGAGACCTCCTGAGAAAACTAGGTTTCTGCTGGAAGAGGTTTTAGTGAGACCAGCAGGGGGTGCTCACCCTGTGGCCTGCGTGGGTCCTTAAGGCCCCAGTGTAGTGATGAGGACACTATAATGACAAAAAGCACCCGTCTTTCAGATGAGATGTTAAACCGAGGTCCTGACTCTCTGTTGTCATTAAAATGTATGTCCTTCGAAAAAGAGTAGGGGTGTATCCTCGGCATCCTGGCCAAATTTGCCTATTGGCCTCCTAACCATCCCAATACACTGATTGTCTTCATCCCTTTGTCTCCTCTCCACCAATAAGCTGGTGTGTGGTGGCAATATGGCTGCCATCGCATCATCCAGGTGGATGCTGCACAATGGTGGTGGTTTAAAGACTGAACACTTGCACTTGCAACAGGTTTAAAGACTGAAGCCTCTAATGTCAGCAGTAGTGCACCTCCTGAGGCCAGGGAAGTGAGGTTTATCTGCATTCCCATCTTGTACCAGCTGGCCTCCATTACACTTGAACAGGGGTGTCTAAACTCTGCCCTAAAGGGTCGGTGTCCTGCAGAGTTTAGCTCCAACTTGCCTCAACACACCTGCCTTGAGGTTTCTAGCATGCCTAGTTAGATATTGATTAGACCGTTCAGGAGTGTTTAATTAGGGTTGGAGCTAAACTAAGGGGGTAAATCAGTAGCTAAACTCGAGAGGTTGAAAATCTGAATGTGATAACTTGTCATATTAATATTCGTATTTGTAAGTTGAAATTTACACTCACAGCTCTGATGTGAAAAGCTGAATCTTTCAATTTGCTGCACAGACAATGATCCAAACGCCTGTGTTTTGAATTTGAAGTTGTAGATTAATAGTCACAAATGTGTAACATGACATTCACACATACACAAATGTTTACGACATATTTACTTTTGCGCTTTACCTCAATATCGCTCCACAACGTCAAGTCGGTACTTACAACCTCTCAGATCTGTCAGTACAAGTTCAAAACCTAGTGCTCTGATTTTTGCTACTCCTTTTGCGGTATTCCTGTTGCAAAACTCACTTGTGGACTTGTATATGCAGATGTGATTGAGCAGAGCTGGGGGCGGGGCTTTGGTGCGAATGAAGACATTTTATTGGTCGATGCCCGACCAATGAACAACGGCAGCCATAGCGACTTGTCATGAAAGACATTTGTGTTGTATGCATATGTATCAGTTATTTGTAAAAACACTGCAAACTATTTTCACTGAATATCCTTAGCTTTTACAGGATTTTAAGTTAAGATTTTAAGGTATCAGTTGGTAGACAAATAATGCAACATTTTTCATGTATATCCCACTGCATATTGCTGTAATAGAGTTGCAACTTGATGCTGTTGTTTTTATTTTTGCATGTTTTGTTAAAATAATTTAAACTTCTTCATTGGGTTAAATTCATAATTTGCTTGTCAGTAATTAACCTTTTTAAATGCAACATTAAAAAAAACTTATAAAAATCGAGTGTTTGATAATGTCTAAATTTACATTAAAAAGCAAAACCTAAAAAATAAGCAGTTTAGACATTATCAACCACTCAACTTTTATATATATTCAATGTTGCATTTAAAAAGGTTCATTACTCACAAGCAAATAAGGAATTTAACCAAATTAAGAATTTTAGATTATTTTTAAAAAACATTAAAATAATAAAAACAACAGAGTTATGTTGCAACTCTGGTACAGTGATATGCAGTGGAATATACATCGGAAAGATGTTGCATTATTTGTCTACCAGGTAATACCTGAATGATTAATCTAGTGTCTTAAAATCCTATAAAAGCTAAGGATATTCAGTGAAAGTGTTTGCATACATATGCATAAAACACAAATGTCTTTCTTGGCAAGTTGCTATGGCTGGCGTTGTTCATTGGTCAGGCATCGACCAATTCAGACCAAAGCCCCGCCCCGGCTCTGCTGTCTCACATCTGCATCTCACAAGTGCACAAGTGAGTTTTGCAACAGGAATACCGCAAAAGGAGTAGCAAAAGTCTAGGATTTGAGCTTGTACTGACAGATCTGAGAGTTGATCTGAAAGTGCCAATTTGATGTTGTGCAGCGAAACTGAAGTGCAAAAGTAAATATGTTGTAAACATTTGTGCATGTCATTTTCTTTGTTTGAATTCCAATAATTTTCAATTCAAATTCCAATTCAAAATACAGGTGTTTTGATCATTGTATGTGTGTGCAAATTGAAAGACTCAGCTTTTCACATCAGAGTTGAGTGTAAATTTCAACTTACAAATACGAATATTAATATGACAAGTGCTCACATTCAGATTTTCAACCACTCGAGTTTAGCTACTGATTTACCTCCATGCAGTAAGACCTTACTTGGATATGTCTGACATGAAACCCATTCAGAGCTTATGCCAGTTTTGTGTTTACAGTGGCTCCCATGAAATGTAGGCTGAGATTGTTAACGGTTTTTACTCAAATAAGTTTATAAAAACGTGAAGCACTGACCTCAAAGACTATGATAAATGCTAATCTGGCAGCCAAAACATGCCAGAACTGCAGGGTGAACTCATAGGGTTCAGGACTCCATGGAGGCGCTCTGTAATCCCGATACCTGTACAGGGATATAAGACAAATTTTACTCAAATATTTACATAGAGAGAAAAACAAAACAAAAAAACAACAACAACTTAATGGCATAAAACAATATGAATGTTGTAGTACCTGCAGTATCGAGTATGAAAACTCCCATTTTTTAATTCGCCCATATCAAAAACAGACAAGCTGTTGTTCAAGTATCCTCTTAGACATCTTTGTAAAGACACATAAAATGCAAATACACAGAATTAGTAAAGCTGAATTTGGGATTTTGAATGCAACCAATTATCTTTTGTAATCAAGTTACATGAATTTGTATGTCTAAATACACTGAGTACAATTTGTTCAAGTTGATTAACTGAATTTATGATTTTCAAAATAATTTCACAGAAATGCACTGACATGGATGATGGTGAAGCTGAATTTTGGCAACCACCCATCACCACCAGAGCGGCTAACCAAATAAATCTTCTCAGCTTTACAATGCACACACCACTGGTGTGTTTGACCTAGTAATTGCTGCTTGTAATTGCTGCTTTCTTACTTCTCGTGCCGGTAACCCTTGTCCACACAGGGCCCATATTTAAAAGCATAGACAAAGCGAGGGATGTAATCTGAAGTGATGGCAATGACAAAGGCATTTGTTATGACAGCCACAACTCCAATTCCCTCCAGGATACCATGCCAGATTCCTAATGATAAAAAAAAATCTATCAAACCAAAATATACTGACATTTACCAGGACAGATTATGCATAAATCTATAAAATAATCTGCTACATTAAAGAACATTAAGCATTTAAATATTCTGTATATACATGCTAACATTCAATATTTACAACAAGCTAAATGTAATTTTAACAACTGACTGTTGTGTTTCTTTTATTTAGATAGGAATAAACTAACACCAGGCTAATGGGGAAAAGGACCAACCAATGTCAGTGGCTCGGGCAGGCATCGGTCTTCTCCACTGCGTGACAAACTTGTAGGCGTCTAATCGAATCTCAATGATGTTGTTGAGCAGAGCAAGAAGAGGAGCCAGAGGAAACGCCGCCACAAAGATTGTAGTGAAACCAAACTGCAGAACTGTACAGAAAGCATATGAAATTTGCAGGCAATCAAGATTACAAGCAAATAATGAGACAAACTAGAATATTTTCAGTATAATCAAGGGGGTCTAACAATTGCTTATTTAAGGCAGCAGCATTGGCACAAATGTTTGCCCAATGGATTGCAAACATGCTGCCCTGTTAAACATACTTACTGTTACATGTTTTTGTGTTACTGTGGTTTTAACAAAGCAGCTATCAGCAACCTTCAGTTACATTAAATCAGATGTGTTATTTCGAAGATAGCGGTTGTTTAACTTAAACTATGTAATTTGCTGCTTGTTCACCATGACAGAAAATGACACACTTCACCAGATCTCACAATAAGTGTTGTCGAGCAGAACTCACCCATCTCTAGATACTCGTCCACCAGGCCATGTGCGTTCATGGGCTGCAGGTTCCAGTCTCTATCCCACTGCGGCAGCTGTTCTTTACTGTTATTCTGCTCTCCTGCTCGTTTCATCTTACGCCGGGACCACCAGTTCTGCAGCAGCCTGGAACAGAAAAAAATGTAAAAATGTTTAATTTGATAAGTTATATAGATTGATGTTTATGTATGTATCTAAATAATCAAGCAACAGAGCAGTACATTTGCTTTACTATGTTAGTCAACACTATTCTTTTAAAGCACAACAAAAGATTATTAAAAAAGCAATGATTTAACACTTTTGGACCCACTTCATATTAAGTGTCCTTAACTGCTGCTGCTATGTACTTACATTTAAATTAATCATTTGATACAATGCACTTATTGTGTACATAAATGCTTTTACATTGTAATTATATTTGAAAATACGATCCTGAAATTACAACTGTTATTAATTTCTGTAGTTACATGTTGACTCTATATCTCAAACCTAACCATAGCACCAAACCTGCCCCTAACCTTACCTGTATCCCACCTCAATAAACAGCAAATATATATATACATAAACCTTACTTTTTACAAGTCTTCTGTGTTCCATGAAAAAGACTGGTGAAATAAGTGTAAGTTCATAATAAGTTATTATTTTTTTGGAAAATGGAAGAGAGTGGAAGAGAGAACAATAATGATAATCTAAACTAATGTCCCTCAACATGTTTACTGACCGTCTGTTAAGTACACTCTGTTGTCGAGGAACTTTCTGATGAGGCATTCATTTCTCTCTGCACTGCAGTGTTGGCAAAATCAGCCAGACGTGAACGCAGTGGACAGGAACTGAGGACAAACTCTCTCTTTGTATGTCCAGTGCAGCAAACATATCAAATGGCTAATAATTGAGTGACACAGACCTCTGTGTTCATACACTCAATAACAAAGTCAGATCTGATGGAATAATGTAGATATTTAACAACATTAAAATGTACTACAAAGAAAGATCAAGGATTGACAAAGAGACATGAAGAAATCTGTATGACTGCAGCTTAGGTTTAGGTATTAAGAAAGAACCAATACAATCAAACTAAATGCAATTTACCCCATCCTGGAGGAAAAAGAGTGTATCAAGAGTTGATTGGCCAAGTAAGACTCCAATTACGAGCAGTTTGACACAATAAGTATCTTCCCAAATCTATGTGAAATATGCCAGCTGTATTGTGTATATACACAATATACGATACTTGTGTGATTAGAACATGATAGGCGAGAGGCTGAATAGAATTTCATTGGTTAAATTGGCAATACAACATTTAGGTTGATAGCCAGGTGTTTTATAGCCTTAGCCTCCAACAGACCATTCATGAATTATGTATTTGCAGTTGTGATTTGTTTTAATTTGCTGGTGTCTATCTAATTTGTGGGAGAGAACAGTCATTATTGCAGACATTATACCAGTCCCAATTTTTTGAAGGGCTCTTAAAATGAACTGTTTTCTCCTTGTCTGCTTGTCATCTTTGACATCTCAGGATAGCTTGAAAGTCTTGGTTAGCAGCTGAGAATGCCCCGTTATTTTTTCACATTAACATTGTTGTAGTTCAGAGATGTCATACAGACATGGATACTCGGAGTCCAGCAGTATTTATTTTCTCTCTGTTGTTGTAAGTGGAATGCGATGGTTGGTGAAATTTGTCCCGCCCCTCCTCCACTGTGATTGGACGATAGGGTTAACAGTGACACTGATGAGTTCTGTGTTTTACCCAAAGATGCTCACCGCATTGTCACGCTGCTGCCGTTTTTGCAATAGAAACAGTAATGTGGCTAAAGAGCTTACACATACTGGTGAATTAACCATTACAGAAACATAAAAAATGTTTTTAGAATCTACAGAATAAGCCACTGTGGATGAGATGTTAGAGAGCTTCAAACTAATGACCCCAAAACAGTGAAAAGATTTTTCAATCATTTAGAAATGTCTGGATTGTTTTAAGATACTGCAGGAGGGCCAGTCATCGTGTTTCATGGCCTCCCCAGGTCTGCCCCTCTGATACCACAGTGTGTCTGCTGATACTCACGGGTAGCCAAGCTCCATGAAGTTATTCCAGATCTGTTTCAACACCATAATCACTCCCATCTGTAGGCACAGGTCGATCAGACAACCACTGGGATGACACTAAGAGAGAGAGAGAGAGAAAAGCATAAATATTTTGGTTGCCCTTGTGAAATAGAAGTACACTTTGAAAATGTAAAAGATGAACTTACATAAGTGCAAAATGAATATTACATTTTTATGACACTGCGTGTTAATAGCAATTAAATTAAATGGTAGTACTGTATGCAGTTTAATATAGTCTAAATGTATGTCAATGCATTTTGTATAATTTTAGTGGGGCTTTTTTATGACACTCTAAAATAAGACTTAAATGCACCTCTATATAATGGTGAAGTTGCAATTTAGTACATTTAAAATACAGGCCCCATCATACACTCAATGCAATGCAATGCCAGGCTCGCGCGACACAAGTGTTTTTTGCTAGTTATTGTCACGTCCTGCACCACATTGTTTAAATAGCAAATGCATTTGTGCCCATTTGTGCGTCCATGGGCGTGCTGCTCTGAAAATAAGGTGTGTTCAGGCGCATTGACACGTTGCTATTTTGAGGCAACTGAAATAGACCGTGCCTTTGACGAACTGAAACCTGGCGTGAGCGCAACTGGCCTTTAAAGGGAATGGGAGGTTAGACTCTGATTGGTTTTGCTCCAAACACACCCATGACTCATTTAAATAATAGGTACATCTGCATCCCTTTCCCGTCATTAAACTAGCAAAAGTGGATTCAGACATGCCCTAAGTGCACTTGCGTCATGCGCTTTTGACCAAAATATGGGCCATTAACTTTTAAATGTAATACTGAATACTCAGATAAATTTGAAATTAAATGCTGTGCACATGCTTTAGTATGTTAGGGTTAGGTAGTCAACACGTAAAAAAAAAGTACTTTCATAAGCTCAAAAACAAATATTAAACAGTTTTTTAAACTGTACTCTTAAGTAAAACTTTTCATTTGACAATTGGACTTTTTAAAACTGTTAAATGAAGTCATGAAAGTGTACTCTCTCTGTAGGTGCAATTAAAATGAAACTGTCTGCAAGATCAGTTCTTAAGTTAAGATTTCCAAGTTTTATAATTCAATACAATTTACCACACTTCTTTTTTCACAAGGGTGGTTTTTTATTATATTACATGATTTAAAACAGTACACTAATGTTATGAGCAACCACAGTTGCAATAATGAGGCAATTGTGTCTGCACAGAATAATGACAATTTTTATTGAAATCTCATGGCAGTTGCGTAACTGAGGCAGATATTTGATCGTGCCGAAGGGCAATAATAAAAGTGTGAGAGGACTCATTACGGCCTCATATCACCCACCTCCTCCATCCTCCACCGGTTGAACAGCTTATTATAGTCACCCGGCCTGCCAGCAAACCTGCAGAATACACACAATCACAACACACACACGTCAAATTAGCTTTGAAATTCAATTAGCCGGGCTATTCTGGAGAGGCATTTGTGTTAGCGCTGTATATTTCCTGTATGAGTTGATGCCAAACAGATCTTAAGTGGTATAATCTAGGCAAATGAAAGCAGCAACAGCAAACCAAGAACTGAATAATTCATCAACTAGGTCAAAAGTTGCTTACCTTCCTAAAAAGAAAGCTATGTAGAAGGTCGAGCTGTTGAGATTGACGAACTGGAAGAGGAACATCTTGAGGGCAAAGCTGTTTTCCCATTCTGACTCTGTCCGTGGGTGCTCTAGATCACAAGTGAACATGTTAAAATCATTAGGGAGCAAAGCACTGCATGGTACAGGCGTGAGGAGAGTTGCACTCTCAATCAATAGTAACTTTGACTAAATCAATACTTACCCAGGTTTGTAAGTAGGTAGGCCACTTTCTCATAGACCTGGGGGGTAAAAGGAAATTGACTCAGAACTATTTTTTAGACTAGGCTGAAAATATGAAATTAATAACATTTTGCAAGAGATTTACATCTTATGCCATTAATAATTATTTTAATACATGGTTTATACTAATCAACAGGACATCAGTACATTTATTTATTTATTAAGAAATTAATAGCTTTATTCAATAAGTATGCATAATGTAAATGCATAGTGTATAATTTATAATGTGTAATGTAAATAAATGTACAGTGTTATAAATCATTTATATTTTAAAACAAGCTGCGGTTTTGAACTTTGAACTTTTATCAAAGCATCCTAAAAAATGTATCACAGGTTACATAGAAATATTGATCAGCACAACTGTTTTCAACATTGATAATAATCATAAATGTTTCTTGAGCAGTAAATCATCATATTAGAATCATTTCTGAAGACTGGAGTAATGTTGCTGAAAATACAGGTGCACATCACAGAAATAACAATATATTACAATAGAAAACTGTTCAATTGTAATAACATTTTTGAGCAGAAAGCATCATCTTTAAAGAGTAAAAACCCCAAACTTTTGAAAGTTAATTTAACTCACTATATTTCCAATTAAGTTGCAATGTTATTAAGGGAAGTCACTCTTTCATTGAGTTGAATAAATGACTTGCTGTTTTAAGGATGCAAACAAAACAGTGTAATAAAATATATATTTGCCAGCAACCACCTTACATTTTATGCCTGGGAGCGTCAGTATGCAATAGTATTCAATCATTTTGATGATTTCATTATGAGGCTCTGGCATTTCAGAATAACATCTGAGATGCTATGAAATAAGAAAAATGTAAAAATAATAAAATAAAAAATAAATAAATGCAAATGTCACTGAATTTTTTTGCATAGCCATGGAAACACTTGGATTAACCGCATATAACTATGCTGAAAAAAATTGGAATGTATTTTATTTAAAATCTATATTATTTTTATTATTATTACTGACAGTATCATCAAATATTACTAATTGAACCATACCAAGAGAGAGAGAAAATATCAGTTTACATTTTATCAATGAGTTTAATTTTGCATTAAACTATTTATTTTACTTTGTACTTATGTTTTTATTGCTTCAAAGTGCATTTTGCTTTCATTTAAGTTCTTGTGGCAAAGCCCTCCAAAAACGTATTTCTCTTTTTGTGTGAAACCTCAGTGTAAAAAAGTTTTGTGTATCTTTTTGAAAAGTTTGTTTCTTTATTGTGTCTCTCTCTGGTGTGAAGAGGCCTTCGGGACTAGAGGAAAGACACTAACCACATTCAGAGACATGATGATCATGAAGTTGATGCAGACTCCAGTGCCTGAGGTGGCGAATTGCCAGTTCTTCTTCACAAACTCCCACTGAAAGGAAGCAAACTTCTCCATAGCAATGAGCCGGAACACCACCACGGCAAACACGGCTGTCAGGACCAGAGAGATCTGAAAAAAAAAGATGATGAGAGGTGAACAGGATGGATTATTTGAGATGGATGGATATATATTGGAATCTTGCAGAAGTTTCCCTTTACAAACTTAGATATAGTTTTGATATGCTTTGACTTTTAGTTCAGGGCCACCAGAGGAAGACAGCTATTTATGGTAGTGCGACTGTGTGAGCTAATTTTAATCAACAAGAAATCTAATAAAAAAAAAAAAAATTATAATGATTTTAATTTAAAACATAATTTCGGGCTACAAATAGGGTTCCGAGTTGAAAATAATGGAATACTGGAACTGATGGATGATTTTCATTCAGACGCTTGCATTCTTTTGCATGTGTGGATGAAACACTGGCATAAAATATAAATCATACCATGTACAAATGCATCTTAAAAGCACCTTTCTGTCAGCTGTGAACAAAAAACTACAATCCTACCTTTTCATGGTATGTACACAGATGTGGTGTGCATGATTTGGCTTTTGTGTAATTACAGTGTAATTACACAAATGAGTATTGAGTGATATTCATTATTTCATAACAGGCTACTGAGAGCATTACATTCAATAAGTACTGTTTTCTAAATATTCTCAATTCCTTCATTTGCAAAATTACTAAAATAATTGGGTAATTCTTAGTTTTACAGTACCCTTGTTACACATTACATGCATTAACTAAAGAAATAACATGCAATAACAAGCAACTAAACAAAAACTAAGCATTACTCTAACATTAATGTTAATTAGTTATTTCTACAATGACTTGTTGAAATAAACCAGTGTTTGTGAAAATGTCAAGAAACAAAAAAAATATCTAATTTGAAATGAAACCAGAATTAAATTCCATAGAATTCCCGTCCCAATTTTCATGACGGGGTGGTGATAAATCTGATCTGCTTGTTGTAGCTTCAGGGATATATTGAATCTTACCATGAAAAAGATTCCCGAAACAGACACCATGAGTCGGCTGAGTTTGTCTGTGAAGGGCTGGAAGGGCTCTGGTTTCCCTGAGATGGGGTTTGCTCTCTCCTTCCGGGAGTATTTGGCTTCAAACTGGGGCCGTAGTTCCTCCTTTTTTTAAAAACAAAAACAACAACATCATGTTACTCATGAAACAAGTGGCTGAAGATCTTTTTACAGATCTCCTGAATGATTCTCATCACACACAGATGTTCAACATCATCATCTGTTTCGGTTGGACATGATGATGTCAATCCAGAGGCTGTTTACATATGCTGAATGAGTTAACATAAGAAACTTCAGTGCCTCAGCATGAGATCTATTTATTAATACATTCCACAATATGACAGTTAAATAAGGAAGAGATTGTATACAGCAGCAGTTCTCAAACTTTTCAGGCAAGTTATCACATCTGATCAAGTCACACCATCCAAGTATCACCTAATCACCACCATACTGTCCTGCACTGTCAAGGTAAGAATGTAGGCTACATAATAGAAACACAAAAATATAATAAGACTAGTTCACTTAAAAATTTAAATTATGTCATTATTTACTCTGCCTATTGTCTTTCAAAACCCCAATATCATCCTTTCTTTCTCAGAGCACAAAATAAGATATTTTCAAGACTGTTCGAGCTCTGCTTTTCCATACAATGATAGCATATAGTGACCTGGCTCTGCTAAGCTCTAAAATAGAAAAAGCACAATAAATGTCACATAAATATAGTTAATGTAAGTAGTGTGCTACATTCCAAGCCTTATGAAAATAATTTGATAGGTTTATGTAAGTAACAGACCAAAAAAACAAAAATAAAACAAACAAAAAAAAAACAAGAAGAAGCTTTTTACTTCTTCAGGAACAAATTACCAATTAAAACTTTAAATAAAGTTTTTCTAACAACAAACGTTTAGCTGTACTGTGTTAACGTGTACACTAAGCACTTATAATGATGATGTATTTTTGTAGGGCAACCTGTAAGATAGCATCACCCTGGTTCCCTCAATAAAGAACACAAACCTTATTTCAGGCAATAACCAAAATCCCATTCAGTAAAACCACTGACTTCAAGCTCAATGGAACTGAAAGTGTTTAAATCCTAACTTGTTTACAGGTTTTGTTCAACAAAAATACACCGAGCCTGCATCACTTTGTGTAGCACTTTGTGTGTTTGTGTAGCACTGTTAGGTCATGAACCACAGTTTGAGAACCACTGTTATACAGCAGAAATCTACAGGGCAACGAATGCAAACTCCAGACGTACAGCAAGTATGAGCCACATCTGATCGCTTTGATCTCTGGGTTATTTTGAGGTGTTCCCTCAAACGCATTTCACACAAAATATGCACAGAACATCAATTCACCATCACTCTGTACATGCTGATGTTATGCGGTTCACAAGTGCTGTTCACACTGAGACTTCATCACGGGAAATTGTCAAGGGAATGTGTATGAGTGTACATTACTACAACTGGATGTCTATAACCAAAATGTTACTGGTGTGATGTGCAACTGGCCTTAGCTAGAAAATATGCTTACAAATGAGATTCTGTTTTGACAACAAATAATACATCATATGAATAAAATTAACGAATTATTAAATCAACGCACTTAGAATGACGATTCACCACATGTAGGCATAGAACAATTATTTTTTGCTCACAGAAAAAACATTGGCTCATTGGAAATACCTGCCTATACCTAGAATTTTTGCAAAACAGCAAAAATGGACAGTTACATAGAATTCACACCAGTTTTCAACTGAAACGAACACTAGTGGCAGTAAAACACCAACAGCTTTTATTCCTTTTCATTCAAATTATGACTACAGGGACAGATTATTGATTAATAAAACCATATATGTAACGTTTAACGTAAGTGGTTCTTTTTTTATCAAATACAAAATTAAATTAAATGTATGCATTTAGCAGACGCTTTTATCCAAAGCAACTTACAGTACATTCAGGTTAATTTTTAGGTATCATGTGTTCCTGGGATTCAAACCCCCAACCTTGCGCTTCATAGCGCAGCGCTCTACCACTTGAGCTACAGGAACACTAATACAATTGAGGGTTAACATTTTAGCAACACTTGCAACAACTAATGTAATAAAATGATAGCAGAATTACATTCATCTTTTGGATAAAACTGAAAGCGTTTTAAGTGCCACTAACTGGACATTTCACTTTGAATGTTTTGAATGTCTCGCAAATATTTCAAGAAGGAATGTAATAACATTTTATATATATATATATATATATATATATAAAGATTTTCCAATGAGCCTGGTTTGCTGCAAAATTAATGTCTTACGTCTTGCTGACATTTTACTAAAATCAAAGAATGGCACGCAACAACAGACGCTTTGTCAAAGCTAATTCGCTGTCAGTGTGAACACACTTGAGTCATATTCACATTAGGAGCAAGGCATGCACAATACAACATGATACGGTAGGAGGCACACTCACAGAACACACCATGACACAGGGTTTACACTATAGGAAATACAACAGACAGCACATAGATTGGCCACACACCAGTTACAGTTGTTCATGAACTTAATGGTCATTTTAACAGGTTTCAAGAAATTTATGATATTTTTAAATGGAACATAAAGCAACAAACAGGAAGGCAGGCTCACCTCCTCTTCCTCCCAGTCAATCAAATCCCAGTCGTAGGTTAGCTCCGCCCTTCTCCTCTTCCAGAACTCAAGGAATACCGTGGCTGTGACAGCACAGGAGGAAGTGGTAAGATGTGAACACAATATGAGCAAGAGCTTTCAGATACAGTATGGTTCTATTCAAAGTTACAAGGCTTATCTAAGTTAGGTGAGTAAGGAAGGTCATCTTAGGCTCAAACATATGTACAGTATACAGGAAAACAAGTCCTTTAACTATGCAAACTCAATTTCAGGCATCGTTAAGAATGCAAATGTCTTTGTGGGCATTTGCATAATCCTCCTCCATGGAGGTTTTTTTTAATATGTATATTTTTAAGGTCAATTACTGCCTATAACAACTGCTGAGGAAGTTTGTTGTATTTCAACACATTTATAGCCCATTTAATCCCATTTGTGGGTAGGGTATAAAATATGTTGGTGATGATTTTTTACATTGTGTGAATAGTCACATGACCACAGCCATTGTGTATTTGCCACTCTGAAAGATGATGTCTGTGCCAAGTTAAAAAACACAATATGAAAAACCTGTTATAATGTAGCTACAACTCTCACATTTGGTTCTTATGACATTTAAAGCAAAGAAAGCAGGCCAGGGCCCACTACTCGACTGTGGCAAACATAAAGGGTGACCTAAGTACTAAAATTATTAAAATGATTTAAATTTAGTTACATTAACAATCTTAATTAAAATGCATAAAATTAAAAGTACATTTCATCTTAGATACAAAGGCTTTTAAATGTCATATTGGAAATGTGCAGCAAAAATAAATAAATAAATAAAATTCAAAGTATAAGTAAATATTATACAACCTGCTTTTGGTCTTATTTTTGCAATGTTGAGAGGAAACCAAAGTCATTTAAAAATAATTAAATTATATTTTTCATCTGGATCAAATATGACCTGAATAGAATACAAGGATTGTAACTCTTGATTGCAAGTTTGAATCTTGTCTTTGTCTATATTCGTTTTCTCCATTCGCAATAATTTAGCTCTGATGAAAGCATGTGTCGAAAAATGCTGTAAATATAAAGCTTTATCATTTGATTATTTCATTTCTCCATTCCACAGGTGTTGCTTTTTTGCTGTTTATCAAAATACTTTTGTCTTTTCCACACACATTGCTGGTTTCGTGAAGTTGCACCTAAATAACACCACAAGACTGGTTATACAGTAATAACAATAATATAGAACACATGATCACAGATATGTGTTTATCATATTACACCAGCTTTGAATGCGCAACCAAACAGGGTTTTGGATTAGAACTATCCATTTTTATAATGTTTCATCTCACTGGTAGATATTCAGATTCAATCTAGCTTGCAGATTGTAATCAGTTATATAATTCAGAAGCATGAATTTTTTACAGTATCAAAAGAACTGAATTAGGCACTAAAAAGGAATACTAAATAAACTGATTTAGGCACTAAGAATGAATACTAAATAAATCAAAGTAAAAATAAGATAAGTTCTGTTAGGTTTTCATGTTAAATTTAACTATTAAAACAAAAAACTGCAACAACAACAACAAAAACATCTGGGCTCTCTGAGTTCACATGTCCCTTGTTTCTACCAGAGGACTGTATGACCCACTTTTGTTGAAAGCAAAACAGTTGGAATGGAAGAAACTGATTGAGAGACCAAGAAGAGAGACAATGTTTAATTTTTAAAGCCCAGTATTTTTGCTGAAAGCTGTCTTCACATTTGAGCTTAGACTTGATTTAGACTTGCAGATCCACCTGGGTCTCTCAGTCAGGAACAATACGCTCCCCATCACAGTGTTCTTACACTATTATGACTTTTGTCAACATCCCCCAAAGTAGTGGACTCTTAAAAGGAAAGCACTAAATTCAGCTTTTCAGTTGCCACCCATCTCTCAAAATCACACAATTATCTTGTATTTACAGAGTTACTGAGGTGTCCTGTATTTTCCATGTAACCCATCCAAAGTGCACACACACAGCAGTGAACACACACCCAGAGCAGTGGGCAGCCCTTTATGCTGCGGCGCCCAGGGAGCAGTTGGGGGTTCAGTGCCTTGCTCAAGGGCACCTAAGTCCTGGTATTGCCGGCCCGAGACTCAAACCCACAACCTTAGGGTTAGGAGTCAAACTCTCTAACCACTAGGCCACAACTTCCCATGAGGAGGTCAAACCAGCGCATGGTTATGTTAAGAGTTGTGTTGAAGTCCTGACCTCAAGGTCATAATGTCCTTGCTCTCTCAGTCGGCCATTCTACTTCCCTAATTTGTTTACTCTAGATTGCCATTTCTACAGCTAATAATTTAATCATTTACACTTGTAGAATAAAAACCTAACAAGCCAGATAGCATTCAAACAGCCATTAGTCAAATACTTTCTGAATCAATTTTGTAGCTCATTTACCAACTCTCAAGAGCTTCTACAAACATTCAAGAGCTCCTACACCACTTAACAATAACCTGATTATTAATCACCGGACACTTGCATCCACTTACCACACCATTCAAAAACACACTCACCACAGTCACTCGTTGGCTGGTCTCAAGGTTACAAGCTTCTCAGCAGGTCTGTTATTTACCTGTCAGCCTGTCGATCCCAGGATCCTCTGCTATCCATTGAAGAACTAGAAGTTTCAACCCAGATAAGACTGCTTATTCTTCTTTGGTTGATCACCTCAGTTTTGATTCCCCTATTCAACCCATGGCCTCTGTTTCTACTGTGGATCCAATGAGCACCAGTCCTGCACCTGCAACCATGCCCAGTGGTGAGTACTATCGAGATCACTCCAGATGTATCTTGCATGCATCTTATAAATGCACTTCTTATGTATCCAATCCTTTCCAGTCAAAATCGTCATGGACTCAGGAGCATCAGAAAATTACATGTCCTCCCACAACCTTGCTGGATTCAAAATTCCCCGCTGCAAAAATGACACCAGCTACCAGATCACCACTTTCCAAGGAAAACCCCTGGGCAAGGGCCTGGTGCGGCACCGCACACCAGAGGTCATTCTACATATTGGGTGCTTCCACACCGAATAGATCTCGCTACTGCTGCTAGAGGAGGCTGTCGTGGACATCGTCCTATTCAGTCCTGTTCCTCCTGATATTCCCAACATATTTCTGATATTATCGATCAATCTTAGATTAATTTCGATCGTTCACTTTTATGTTAAATCAGTGAGTGCAGTTCATCTGCATTGCGTTAGCACTCGTTAACCTGTCATTAGCATTTTCATTCATACCTATCGCCGTTTTCTTTTCTCTTCCTCTCTCTCGCTCCTCACTCTCACTCCAGTTTTTCACAAGTTCATCAAACAACTGTGGCAAGAATATTTCATCAAGCACGGTGAGTAATGGCTTCTCCTGCTATTGTTATTTGCCCCTCTTGCCACATGTACAGTTTGTCTATCTCTGTCGCTGATGAGGGATTCACATGTGATAAATGCAGGGAAATAGTTAGACTGACAGAGAAGATTTCAGAATAAGAGACAAGCATCCAAACTTTAATTGAGGACAGTAAGAATGTTAGGGCTCTAGATACGGCTTTGGATGCGTCTAGCTCAGGGATTTCTGTACATTGTTCGGTTCCGGAAACATAGCCCTTGCAGCAGGGCAACTGGGTGACGGTGAGGCAGCGTAGTCGTGGGTGAAAACACTGCTCTTCTGTTCCGATCAAAACATTAAACAGGTTCTCCCCACTCAGTGATACACCCACTGAGAAACCTGATGAAAGTGCTCTAGTTATTGGCGATTCTATTGTACGGAACGTGAATATAGAGACAACAGCCACCATAGTCAAATGTTTACCGTGTGCCAGAGCGCCTGACATCTTGGCAAATTTAAAAGTGCTGGCTAATGTTAAACGTAAATACAGTAAGATTGTTATTCATGCCGGCACTAATGATGTTCGACTTCGCCAGTCGGAGATCACTAAAAATAACATTAAAGAGGTGTGTGAACTTGCAAGCACTATGTCAGACATTGTATTATGCTCTGGTCCCCTCCCTGCTTACCGTGGTGATGAGATGCATAGCAGATTGTCATCACTCAATGGCTGGATGTCTAAGTGGTGCCCACAGAATAACATAGGTTTCATAGACAATTGGACAAGCTTTTGGGGCAGACCTGACCTGTTGAAAAGAGATGGTCTTCATCCCTCCTGGGGTGGCACCACTCTTCTCTCTAGAAATATGGCAAATAGTCTTAGAGTTAATACTTGACTAACTGGGGCCCAGGTCAGTAAGCAGACAAACTGGCTAAACTGACCATGTGCTAGCTGCCTCTTGTCACAGAGGTCAGTTAATTCTCAGCACATAGAGACTTTTTCACCTAGATATCACACTATAGAGACTGTGTCTATTCCCCGAACTAGAAAATGCAAAAAACATCCAAACCAAGCTAAGAGTAACAATTTAATTGAGGTTCAACAAACAAAAAAAATGATGCAATACGGATAAACAAATGATAATGCTTGGCTTATTGAATATCAGATCCCTTTCTACGTAAACACTTTTTGTAAATAATATGATCACTGATCATAATCTAGATGTGCTCTGTTTGACTTAAACCTGGTTAAAACCTGATGATTACAGTATTTTAAATGAGTCCACCCCCCAAGATTACTGTTATAAACATGAGCCGCGTCCAAAAG
The DNA here is from genome assembly GCF_963082965.1 of Carassius carassius. NCBI lineage: Eukaryota > Metazoa > Chordata > Actinopteri > Cypriniformes > Cyprinidae > Carassius > Carassius carassius. The sequence continues at coordinate 18,682,061 of NC_081804.1, forward strand.
GCAAAGGGGAAGGTGTCGCTTCAATTTCTAACAATGTTTTCAGGATTTTTCAGAGGGCAGGCTTCAAGTGTAACTCGTTTGAAGTAATGGTGCTTCATATACTGGCTACTGTATACAGGCCACCAGGGCACCATACAGACTTTATTAAAGAGTTTGGTGATTTTACATCCGAGTTAGTTCTGGCTGCAGAACAAGTTTTAATAGTTGGTGATTTTAATATCCATGTTGATACTGAAGAAGATGCATTGGGATCAGCATTTATAGACATTCTGAACTCTACTGGGGTTAGACAACACGTTTCAGGACCTACTCATTGTCAAAATCCTACTCTAGATTTAATACTGTCACATGGAATTGATGTTGATAGTGTTGAAATTATGCAACCAAGTGATGATTTTTTCATTATTTAGTTTTGTGCAAACTTCTGCTAAAATTTTAAATTCTACTTCTTGTTACAAGTATGGTAGAACCATCACTTCTACCACAAAAGACTGTTTTGTAAGTTATCTTACTGATGTATCCGAATTCCTTAGCATATCCAAAACCTCAGAACAACTTGATGATGTAACAAAAACTAGTTTTTTTTTTTTAAGAAAGTGAATGTGACGTGACATTCAGCCAAGTATGGTGACCCATACTCAGAATTATTGCTCTGCATTTAACCCATCCGAAGTGCACACACACAGAGCAGTGAACACACACACACACACACACTGTGAACACACACCCGGAGCAGTGGGCAGCCATTTATGCTGCGGCGCCCGGGGAGCAGAAACTATGGACTCTCTCTTTTCTAGCATTTTAAATACAGTTGCTCCTTTACGTTTAAGGAAGGTAATGGAAACCAGTCTGACACCATGGTATAATGAGCATACTCGCACCCTAAAGAGAGCAGACCGAAAAATGGAGCGCAGCTGGAGGAAGACAAAACTGGAGGTATTTCGTATTGCTTAGCGGGAAAGTAACCTATCCTACAGATAAGCATTAAAAACTGCTAGATCCGATTACTTTTCTTCTAGAAGAAAAAAAAACATAACCACAGGTATTTATTCAATACAGTGGCTAAATTAACGAAAAATAAAGCCTCAACAAGTGTTGACATTTCCCAACATCACAGCAGTAATGACTTTATGAACTTCTTTACTTCTAAAATCGATACTATTAGAGATAAAATTGTAACCATTCTGCCGTCAACTACAGTATCGCATCAGACAGTGCACTATGGACCCCCTGAGGAACAGTTCCACTCATTCTCTACTATAGGAGAGGAAGAATTGTATAAACTTGTTAGATCATCTAAACCAACAACATGTATGTTAGACCCTATACCTTCTAAGCTCCTAAAAGAGGTGCTTCCAGAAGTCATAGATCCTCTTCTGACTATTATTAATTCCTCATTGTCATTAGGATATGTCCCCAAAACCTTCAAACTGGCTGTTATTAAGCCTCTCATCAAAAAAACCACAACTTGACCCCGACGAACTAGTTAATTATAGACCAATCTCGAATCTCCCTTTTCTGTCCAAGATGCTAAAAAAGGTAGTATCCTCACAATTATATTCCTTCTTAGAGAAAAATGGCATATGTGAGGATTTCCAGTCAGGATTTAGACTGTATCATAGTACTGAGACTGCTCTCCTTAGAGTTACAAATGACCTGCTCTTATCATCTGATCGTGGTTGTATCACTCTATTAGTTCTATTGGATCTTAGTGCTGCGTTTGACACTATTGATCACAACATTCTCTTGCATAGACTTGAGCACTTTGTTGGCATTAATGAAAGTGCATTAGCATGGTTTAAATTGTACTTATATGACCGCCATCAATTCGTAGCCATGAATGAAGAGGTATCATATCGATCACAAGTGCAGTATGGAGTACCTCAAGGCTCAATACTAGGGCCGCTACTCTTCACGCTTTATATGTTACCCTTGGGAGATATCATCAGGAAACATGCTGTTAGCTTTCAATGTTATGCTGATGATACTCAGCTCTATATTTCTTCGCAGCCCGGTGAAACACACCATAGTCGATATAAAAAACTGGATGACAAGTAATTTCTTACCGCTAAATTCTGAAAAAAAAACCAGAGGTGTTAATTATAGGACCTAAGAACTTTGCATGTATTAACATAGAACACTGTCTAAGACTTGATGGCTGCTCTGTCAATTCTTCGTCATCAGTTAGAAACCTAGGTTTGCTATTTGATAGCAATCTTTCCTTAGAAAGCCACGTTTCTAGCATTTGTAAAACTGCATTTTTCCATCTCAAAATATATATCTAAATTACAGCCTATGCTCTCAATGTCAAATGCAGAAATGTTAATCCATGCATTTATGTAGAAGCAGGAAGTATGACCATATTAGCCCGGTCCTGTCGACACTGCACTGGCTCCCTATCAAACATCGTATAGATTTAAAAATATTGCTTATTACTTATAAAGCCCTGAATGGTTTAGCACCTCAGTATTTGAATGAGCTCCTGTTCCATTATAATCCTCCACGCTGCATTCTCAAAACTAATTTGAAGGCACCATGGTTTTTTGGAAAAAATGTTGTATTTTGACATCAAGTTTTCAAAAGCTTGTGGCTTGAAAGGGCTTAAAGATAGAGACCTACTGTCGATTAGAAAAATGTTTGGCATGATCAAAGGTTTATGTGGGGTGTAAATATATTCATCTAATTTGCATATTATGACGTCACCAGGGGCAGCCATCTCGAATTTCATAATATTCAGGAAATATTAGATATTGAATTGATGTTTGATTGAATTGATGTTTGAACATATTTGCATGTTTTTGTTTGTGTGTCTTTTTTATCCTCATTCCAAATCATCAGAAAAAAGGAAGCCAACAATAAAACAGGAGAAAGTACTAAATTATTACTACACTATATAGTAGTAATGTGAACAGTAGCCTACTTTTTGATCAGTTCATCAGTAATATTCAGGAAATCATAGATATTGAATGGATGTTTGAACTTATTTGCAAAATGTTTTTGTATTTGATTGTTGTTGTTGTTTTTTGTTGTTGTTGTTTTTTTGTCTTTTTATTCTCATTCCAAATGATCAGAAAAAAATGGGGAAAGTAGTACATTATTACTATATTACTGTGCCATAGTAAAATACATGTGCCTAGTTTTTTGATCAGTTGACCAGCTATCTGCCTAATCAGGTATCTATGTGACACAGTTCATAGTTCTTGAGAGTATGGTTCCTCTCATTCATTGCATGACACAGCGCAGAGTGCACCTTCTCTACACAGACTGCACCTGTACTGTCTGCCGGCCGTGCATTAGAGTGTGCGCGATCAGCAACAGCTCTCCTATGGACACTATGACCACGTTCACCTCTGCCACCCGCATCCCTGTTGAGCAAAGGGTCGAAATGATCGCTTGTTTGTGCTTCGTGAACACTCTCGCCTTGCACGGCGGCACCATTTCGCTGCAAAGATGTACCGCGAGAAGATCGACCATTAGACGGCGATCGTCATTTCCAAAAGGCAAATATTCCCCTTCAGATTCAGAATCGGCAAACAACATTTGCAACACATCCTCGCGGTATAACTTTGTATTAGCCATCTGGCGATTTTCTCTCATAAATCTCACTATTTACACTCACGCTATGAAATGAATTGCTTCCGCATCAATGACATGAGAGCTCACTTACTCTGCTATTTCCTCGAACACATTGAACAGAAACATGGCATAATGTTGGTCTAGAATCAAAGTACTACATGTCTGCCATCTAGTGGAAGGGAATACAAATTAGATATTACACCATATAAGGAACTACAGTCTATTTTATTAAGTATGAAATCTTGTCGCAATTTTGCAACTTTGGCGCTTAGAGGGTTAAAGACCCATCTCTTTAACCTGGTTTACACATAACATACTAATATGCTTTTAATATCCAAATCCATTAAAGGATTTTTAGGCTGCATTAATTAGGTAAACCAGAACCGGGAACACTTCCCATAACACCTGATGTACTTGCTACATCATTAGAAGAATGGAATCTACACTAATATTAGTCTGTTTTTCTCTTATTCCGAGGTCACCGTAGCCACCAGATCCAGTCTGTATCCAGATCAGAGGGTCACTGCAGTCACCCGGATCCAGTACGTATCCAGACCAGATGGTGGATCAGCACCTAGAAAGGACCTCTACAGCCCATAAAGACAGCGGAGACCAGGACAACAAGAGCCCCAGATACAGATCCCCTGTAAAGACCTTGTCTCAGACGACCACCAGGACAAGACCACAGGAAACAGATGATTCTTCTGCACAATCTGACTTTGCTGCAGTCTGGAATTGAACTGCTGGTTTCGTCTGGTCAGAGGAGAACTGGCCCCCCAACTGAGCCTGATTTCTCCCAATGTTTTTTTTTATCCATTCTGTCACAGATGGAGTTTTGGCTCCTTGCCGCTGTCGCCTCTGGCTTGCTTAGTTGGGGTCACTTCATCTACAGCGATATCGTTGACTTGATTGCAAATAAATGCACAGACACTATTTAAACTGAACAGAGATGACATCACTGAATTCAATAATGAACTGCCTTTAACTGTCATTTTGCATTATTGACACACTGTTTTCCTAATGAATGTTGTTCAGTTGCTTTGACGCAATGTATTTTGTTTAAAGCGCTATATAAATAAAGGTGACTTGACTTGACTGAGTATCAGGTATTCCAAGACATGTTCAGCAGGGTCACAGCCACTCACTTTCCACCTCACCAGCCATGGGACTGTGCCATTGACCTGCTGCCTGGGGCCAAATTACCCAAAGGACAGGTCTACCCACTGTCAATCCCGGAGAGAGCCGCCATGGAGGAGTACATTCAAGAAGCCTTACAACAGGGGTTCATCCGTCCGTCCACCTCAACCGCAGCGTTGAGCTTCTTCGTGGCCAAGAAAGATGGGGTTCTGAGGCCCTTCATAAATTGCGTGCACTCAATGACCAGATGGTAAAATTCGCCTATCCCCTTCCTCTGGTTCTGGCCGCCTTGGATGAGCTACGTGGTGCCCGCATCTTAAGCGAGCTTGACCTAAGGAGCACCAATAACCTCATCCACAGGCGTGACGGATGGAAGACCGCTTTTGTGATGCCCAACGGGCACTATGAGTACCGTGTGATGCCCTATGGGCTCTTCAACTCACCTTCCATCTTCCAAAACTTTATGCATGAGATCTTCAGAGACATGCTCAACCGGTCCTTCCTCATCTACATAGATGATGTACTCATACTCACCTAATCTAGAAGAAAACCATGGCCATGTCACCCGTGTACTCCAACGCTTCCGCCAACACCACCTGTGTTTAAAAGCTAAGTAATGTGAATTCCACAAATCCACCATCCACTTCCTGGGCTACATCGTCAACCCTGCAGGAATGTAAATGGACCAGAGGAAGGTGGATGCGGTTCATAACTGGCCACAATCCTCTACGGTCAAAGAGATGCAGATGTTCCAGGGGTTCACAAATTTCTATCGTTGCTTGTTTGCCCACTTCAGCCAGAAGGGGGCACCACTCACCTCTCTCCTCCAATGGAAGGCCAAAACCCTCACCTGGACCCCAGATGCACCAGGCCTTCCTCCAGCTCAAATCTGCCTTCTGTACGGCCCTGGCTCTTTTACACCCAGACCCCAATCTCCGTTTCGTGGTAGAGGTGGATGCAGCAACCCTGGGAGTTGATACACCTGCCTGACCATTACCATATCTTACACACCTTCCATGTCTTAATGCTAAAACTATTCAATAACCCTCTTACCCTTCTCTCCACAGAACATGAGGTCTTTCGTTCCAGGCTATCTTGTTTCCAGGTGGAATGTTGAAGAACGCAACACATGTCTCACAGAAATCCTGTAGAATTCAACCAATCCACTTCTGAAGTGTTTCCACTTTTGTGTCCCTTATGCATCAGACGTTTAGCCAACGGTTTGTGGGTGTGATGTCCGAGGCTGAGACTATGGAATCACCTGCCTCATCAGTCAAACCAGCCCTTCTACACCTATTCACAATCACGTGATTTTCACGGACACCTGCATCCACTTACCACATCATTCAAAAACACTCACCACAGTCACTCGTCGGCTTTTGTCAAGGTTACAAGCTTCTCAGCTGGTCCCTTGCGTTCCTGTCAGCATGTCGATACTGGGATCCTCTGCTATCCATTGAAGGACTAGAAGTTTCAACCCAGATGAAACCGTTTACTCTGCTTCCGTTGATCACCTGAGTTTTGATTCTTGTATGTTGGAAACTTCTCCTCAGTTGCCTTAATAAACTTACCAGCTTGTTTGAATCTGTCTGTTTTCCTCCTTTACCAGCTGTGACACTGGGAAAGGTGGGGGGTTTCAGAAACTATGAAAAGCATGCTGCAGGAACCTCTAGTGAATGCTAACCAGCAATCCAAATGCAAGGCATTAAGCTCATTGGCTGCATATACAGCATTAACCAATCAGCTTGGGCCAAGTGGTTTAATTCTCTGAATATCATCAGTTACGTTAACAACCCATAAGCCTGCACCATCTCTCCACCAGCTCTCTCTCTCTCTCTTCCAGATAAATATATAAGTTGCCTTTTGATTGGAACTCACTGCATCAGTGTTTTGAAGGCCACAGCAAGGGTGTCCAATCTTGCTCCTGGAGGGCCAATGTCCAGCAAATTTTAACTTCAATCCCAATTAAACACCTGAACCAGCTAATTAAGGTCTTATCAGGCACACAAGAGACTTCCAGGCAAGTTTGTTGAGGCATGCTGGATCCAAACTCTGCAGGACACTGGCCTTCCAGGACAGAGTTGCCTTCCGTCCACCTCAGTTCAACAACATATTAACAACAGTAGTACATCAAGAATCAGAAAATATATTTTTCAACCAGGAAGTCAAGTCAAGTCACCTTTTTTTATATAGCGCTTTAAACAAATACATTGCGTCAAAGCAACTGAACAACATTCATTAGGAAAACAGTGTCAGTGTCAATACAGTGTCAATAATGCAAAATGACAGTTAAAGGCAGTTCATCATTGAATTCAGTGATGTCATCTTTGTTCAGTTTAAATAGTGTCTGTGCATTTATTTGCAATCAAGTCAACGATATCGCTGTAGATGAAGTGACCCCAGCTAAGCAAGCCAGAAGCGACACCGGCAAGGAACCGAAACTCCATCGGTGACAGAATGGAGAAAAAACCTTGGGAGAAACCAGGCTCAGTTGGGGGGCCAGTTCTCCTCTGACCAGGCGAAACCAGTAGTTCAATTCCAGGCTGCAGCAAAGTCAGATTGTGCAGAAGAATCATCTGTTTCCTGTGGTCTTGTCCTGGTGGTCATCTGAGACAAGGTCTTTACAGGGGATCTGTATCTGGGGCTCTAGTTGTCCTGGTCTCCGCTGTCTTTCAGGGATGTAGAGGTCCTTTCTAGGTGCTGATACACCATCTGGTCTGGATATGTACTGGATCCGGGTGACTGCAGTGACCCTCTGATCTGGATACAAACTGGACCTGGTGGCTACGATGACCTCGGAATAAGAGTGAAAAAGACTAATATTAGTGTAGATGCCATTCTTCTAATGATGAGCCTGGTTTCTCCCAAGGTTTTTTCTCCATTCTGTCACCGATGGAGTTTCGGTTCCTTGCCGGTGTCGCTTCTGGCTTGCTTAGCTGGGGTCACTTCATCTACAGCGATATCGTTGACTTGATTGCAAATAAATGCACAGACACTATTTAAACTGAACAGAGATGACATAACTGAATCCAATGATGAACTGCCTTTAACTATCATTTTGCATTATTGACACTGTTTTCCTAATGAATGTTGTTCAGTTGCTATGACGCAATGTATTTTGTTTAAAGCGCTATATAAATAAAGGTGACTTTGACTTTGATGTAGCAAGTAAATTGGGTGGTATGGGAAGGGTTCCCGGTTCCGGTATACCTAATTAATGCAGCCTAAAAATCCTTTAACTGATTTGGATATTAAAAGCATATTAGTATGTTATGTGTAAGCCAGGTTAAATAGATGGGTTTTTAATCTAGATTTAAACGGCAAGAGTGTGTCTGCCTCCCGAACAATGTTAGGTAGGTTATTCCAAAGTTTAGTCACCAAATAGGAAAAGGATCTGCCGCCTGCAGTTGATTTTGATATTCTAGGTATTATCAAATTAGTTTTGAGAATGTAGCGGACATAGAGGATTATAATGTAAAAGGAGCTCATTCAAATACTGAGGTGCTAAACCATTCAGGGCTTTATAAGTCATAAGCAATATTTTTTAAATCTATACGATGTTTGATAGGGAGCCAGTGCAGTGTTGACAGGACCGGGCTAATATGGTCAAACTTCGTGGTTCTAGTAAGAACTCTTGCTGCTGCATTTTGGACTAGCTGTAGTTTGTTTACTAAGCATGCAGAACAACCACCCAATGAAGCATTACAATAATCTAAGCTTGAGGTCATAAATGCATGGATTAACATTCCTGCATTTCACATCTAGAGCATAGGCCGTAATTTATATATATTTAGATATATAGGAACTGCAGTGTCTCCTTGCATAAGGAGCCATAGAGCATGTACCTCTCCCAAAGAAAGATTCAGGGTTGTACACTCTGTACTTTATTTTACCCCAAAAGAATGGATTGTTGTGTCCAGTTTTAGATCTGAGGGGCCTGAACCGTATTCTTTGGACATATTTTACAGGTTCAAGACGCTGACCCTCCAGCTTAGATCTTCTGTATCAAGCGCAGGAGATGATCTACCACCCCAAGATGAAGATTTGGAAACCTCTGGCCTCTCTTCCCCTCTCCCCCCTCCTTTTCTATCTCGCCCTGTCCCTCTCCCTAGATCCCGGCCACCCGGCCCTCATCGGGTCCCGCCCCGGGGGCGCGCGGGACGGACCAGGGATCCTTCGCGGGTTCCAGAGCCTCTCTCCACGCCAATTGTTCAGCCCACTCCCCATCGCTGGGGCAGGGGGAAGGTCTGGGCTGGCCTGTTGGCCTTGCGGGGATCCGGACCATTTTGTGGTTAGAGCCCTTTTTGTTCGCCGTGCGAGAGGTCCCACAAGCCTCCACGGGGTTTTCCCCCTTCAAGCTTCTCTACGGACGACCGCCCCGCGGGGTGCTGGATGTCCTGAGGAAAACTTGGGAGGAGGGACCCTCTAAAATCAAAAACGAAATTCAGTATGTCCTGGACTTGAGAACAAAACTCCACACTTTGGGGCAGCTATCATGGGAGAATTTGTTACAAGCCCAGGACAGACAGAGCCGCCTGTACAACAGGGGCGCTAAACTCCGCAAATTTGCACCGGGAGAGAAAGTACTTGTATTGCTCCCAACGTCAAGCTCCAAATTAATGTCAAAGTGGCAAGGGCCGTTTGAGGTCGCATGACAAGTCGGAGAGCTCGATTACGAGGTTATACGGTCGGAAAGGAACGGAGCACGTGAGATATACCACCTCAATCTCCTTAAAAAATGGAAGGAGGTCGAGCCAGTGATGATGGCGACGGTGATTAGTGGAGAGGACGATCTTGGGCCAGAGGCGAGTGTCAAAACGCAATCCCTCACCCTGGCCCCAGGGGGAGATCACCTCTTGCCGTCCCAGCTCACTGACGTCACGAGGTTGCAGGCTGAATTTGCAGACGTGTTTTCGCCCCTACCCGGCCGTACAAACCTAATTCAGCACCATATCGAGACGGAGCCGGGCGTGGTAGTTCGCAGCCAGTCATATCGTTTGCCTGAGCATAAGAAAAAGGTAGTTCAGGGTGAATTAGACGCGATGCTTAAAATGGGGGTAATAGAAGAGTCCAACAGCAACTGGGCGAGCCCAATAGTTTTGTGCCTAAAGACGGTTTGTGCCTTATTATTCGGACCTCACCAGCCCCTTGACTGATCTTACTAAAAAGGAGGCGCCTGATACAGTACAGTGGACCGAGCCTTGTCAGCAGGCCTTTACCCAAGTGAAGGCTGCCCTATGTGGCGGGCCGTTGTTACATGCTCCTTATTTTTCTCTCCCTTTTCTTTTGCAGACAGACGCGTCGGACCGGGGTTTGGGTGCAGACCTGTCTCAGGAGATGGAGGGAGAGGAACGGCCGGTGCTGTACATTAGTCGTAAGCTCTCTAAGAGAGAGACTAAGTACAGCACCATTGAAAAAGATTGCCTGGCTATCAGGTGGGCCGTACTCACCCTCCTCTACTATCTCCTGGGACGGGAGTTCACCCTCTGTTCGGACCACGCCCCCCTGCAATGGCTCCACCGCAAGAAGGATACCAACGTGCGGATCACTCGGTGGTATCTGGCTCTACAGCCTTTTAAGTTCAAGGTGATCCACAGGCCGGGTGTTCAAATGGCTGTGGCCGACTTCATCTCCAGAATTGGGGGGGGGGGCTGCAGGCCGGATGGCTCCCTGGCCTGAGTCGGGCAGTGGGGGTATGTGGAGGCGGAGGCGTGGTTTAGTGAAGTCTGCAGCCGGAGAGAGAATTGGGAGACGAACGGTGAGTGAGCGGGCTGAACGGAAATAATCAACACCTGTCTCTTGTTTCAGTAATTGGCGTGGAGAGAGTATTTAACGGCAGGAGAAACAGGAGTAGAGAGAGCCGCTGCTGACGAGTGTGAACGCCAAAGCTGCGCATACCGGACTGAGTTTCCTGCTTATGGTGCGAGAGGCACCGTCTTTGTTTTATGTTTTTGTAATTAAAGTCGTCAGCAGTAAAGCCGACCCCTCGTCCTCTTCCTTCCAACCTCTGAACTCATTTACAGTTATGTATGTATCACAGTTCCCTGAAAGGGCAAAGAGACACTACATCATGTGACCAAACCCCGACCATGCTTTTGTGTCTTGTCAGACAATTAGAGTCTGATGACATGTTAGCTTGGCATCTATTTATTGTTTGGGTGATTTACTAAGCCATGTTGCTACGTCATCACACTCAGCTAGTCAGTGGGTGCAGACTTGTGCTTCAGGCACTGGCTTGCGTGAAGCATTACCATAGCATCAAAACAATGATGCACTGTTTTGTTTTGTAACTGGGTTAATTACATAAAATTTGAAGTTTTTTTTTGTGTGTGTGTTTTTTTAACTAGGAACTCAAAAGCTTCTGGCCATCTATTAAATGTTTCATGCTTGTATGCTTGCTGGTAAATTATTATTTGAGTTAAAAGTGCCAATGAGGTATTCTAGCATGCATATGCATGAAAGGAAAGACGGTTGAGTGATACAAGAAAAAGTAAAATAAATCTTTTGTTCCCATAGACAATTAAAAATATAAAGCTTCAACTTCAGAATGTAAAAACAGGCATCATAGTGAGTGACCAATTAGAATCAATAATTACAAAGAGCTTCTGCAGATCAAGAAGGTTGACACTCCCAATAGTCTGCAGTAAGGACATATATTTAATTGGTATTTTTAACGTTAGCTTATATTTGTACACATTTTGTTCCATTCTAAGCTTAAAGCTGTTGGCAGATTTCCAATGTGTTAATGGCCGGTCATCGTTGTAAAGCTTTTGATTTTGCCTGAACTATAATTTGTTTCTGAGATGCCTGAGGGAGACCAGACATTTATTCTGGTTTCTCTTGACAACAGAACTTAATCCTAACTAAAGCCATCCTTTTGAACAGTTCATGAATTTCATGAATAAACTTAATTGTTAAGTTAAATTGTTAAATGTATCTTTTGTTCATTATTTATAATACATTTTAATCATTTAAAGGGGTTTAATTAGTAGCCTACAATTTCATGTTATACACAGTGTATTTGCGCGTAGCGTGTGCGCGCACAGCGTTTGAAGCCCAATTCATGTGTACCACAAATTGAGACTGTGTCACGCATAATCAATGCTTGCTCAAAAAAAGTTGGTCGCTCTATATCCTCGAGCCCCAGGCAGCCAAACGAACATTACTTGACAGTTCAGCACGCTACTGTTGCCACACCCACCCCTCAGTTGAACTGCTGACTAGGTTGTTGTCAACTGTTTCGTTGTTGTCATGACAGCGCACGCACGTGCATACCAGACACACTGGGAAGGAACTTTTAGATGCATGCTTTCCAATTCGAAAAATGAAGAAAGTGAGGCACCGCCATCATCAATTAAAAAAGAGAAGGTGTGTCCTGTTTCAAACTGCTTTTTTTTTATGCGCCTGCCTTTACTAACATGCAAGTTCATCATCCTTTCCGTGAACCTCTGGAGTTGTGAGTTTAGACTTTTTTTTTTTTTTTTTACTGTTCCTGTGGTGTTTAGCATCTACAATTCATTTTAATTTATTTAATTATAATTTATTTAAAGTGAATAAATTGTAATGAAAAATAAATAAAATAGCTAAAGTAAATCGTAAGTGGAAGTGCATCTGTCAATTCTGTCATGAGCATACATCAGCAATTACACATGTTTAGGGGAATAGTGCATTATTAATATACCATGTAAGGTAGTATGTGCTAGAAATGGGTAAACCATTATCAGTGAGTCTGCCCATGGGGTGGGAGCACCGCCGCGCAAGGCAGTGTCCCACATTGTCCCTCAGAAACATACCCCTTGTCCCCCCTTGGGCTTATTAGCAGGTGGTCACCCTACCCATACATCACCTAGATATCTGCACCTGAATATATCATACAGCACAATAATAAGCATGGCCACAAAGATTATTAGTGCAAACTTTTACGGTTTGTCTTTCCTTGTTATGGTGGAGGAACATTGTTGAACATTGTTTTTAACTAGCTATTGTACTTAAATTATAAAAAAATGGTTTAACAGCACATTTGAAGGTAAACATCTACACCCCTGTAAATCCCTCAGAGAACTTATCTACAAGCCCGTAGAGTGTCCTACTCACATTACTTTCCTCTAAATTCACTCCTGGGAAGTGTTTCTTTGGCTTCAGCCAGTCAATCACACTTTATAATGTGCCCACAATTATCAGGCATTAACTCACCTTTGATCGCTGCTAGCCATCCTTCAACACTCATCTGTGTATCCCTCCTCATGTTCAAAGGAATACACTGAAGTTCAAGCACTTAGTATTTACATGTTTAGGCGGTAAGCGAGGTCTACTGTGACCTGATTGGATCTTTGTTGTAATGTAGGACAAAGCAGTGATTGATTATAGCTACTTCTCTTTGGCTTTGGAGTGGATCCTTTTATAGCAGCCCACAGACTGCTATAGATTCTTATTCTGTCCTCATTTGCTGAAGGAAGCCTCTTTTATAATTACTTAATTTGTACTTTAAACCAAATGCTGATCTGCCTGTATTTCTGCTGGTGAAAGAGCAGATTAAATTGAAAAGATTCAAACTCACCCCATATTGCCATGAAGATGGCAAAGAAGACTGTGCCTCCATTGTCAAAAAGATGGGTCACCTGGTGGGCAAAAAGGGGTAATATATTTAAGAATGTATAATTAGGAAATTAGTCAAATCTGATTTTTCTAAATGAGTCTTATGATAATTCCTAACTATTTTACAAGTTTAAAATGTTTCCCATTCACACAAATTCATCTGGACATTTCGGTAGCTCAAGAAGCAAAGAATGGCACTACTGTACCTATTCCAAGGTTTGAGTCCCAAGGAATGAATGAAGTTATAAAAATGAACATTATACACTTAATGCAGTGTAAATCTCTTTTTGATAAAAGCATATGCCAACTATGAAAATGTAATGTATGTGTTAGAGCAACTACCTCATGGTTAGGTTTAGGTGTGAGGTCAAAGGTGCAGGTTCATGCTTTTTTTATTACAAAGTTGCAATTTCTTACAATTTTGTATGCTGTTATTTGTTGGAAAACATGTTAATGTAATAAAAAAACATGAACCTGCATGAACATTATATATATAAATTTATATATAAAACATAAATATTTATGTTTTCTCCTGAGGTTGAGTTGAACACAGGTTGTGGCTGCAATAGATGCCACTTGTGTAATCGGTTCCGCTCTGACTATTCAGGAAATAGCCGGCACAGGAGTTTGTTCAAGTTACAAAGACACTGAAGACCACAGTCTACATTTCACAAAGGAGGTTAAGTAAAAACTCTGAGTATGTTAACCCTGAAATCAGGGAAACTCTAGGTTTTCTGTTTCAGAATGGAAGGTTTGTAAAACCCGAGAAAGCAGGGTAAGTCAAGCCCATTCCTGAAAGAGAGGTAACTTAGTCAGTTACCGTAGTAACTTACGCTATGAACCTAGCCTGGTCAGGAGCAGGTTTTCTTCGATAAACCCAGAGTTTATTTCGGTCTCCTCCCCCTTTTTAAACACTTCATTGATGCACGCTGGAAAAATGCTCTTCTTACTAAGAGTTTTTTTTTTCTTATTTTTTCCCCCAAATGCATATATATATATATATATATATATATATATATATATATATATATATATATATATATGTATATAAAAAATAATAAAATAAAGATTGAATTTCTATATAAGAAAATGATATAAGATACTTAGTCTTGTTTCCTGGGGGGGATCTAATTTAAGTGCATTTTACTTAAGTAAAATTATATTCCAGTGTGGTAATTTAAATAATCTTAATGCAAATGGAAAACAAGATTCTGAGTGTCCATTACTAAGTGCAAATCTACTGTAGCTCCGCCCTCCATCGACACATAAAGTTAAATACGATACATGTGAATAACGGCTTCAATGGTGTAGGCAGTAATATTTTGGGCACGGAAAATTAGCTTGTAACGCGATTGATTGGGTTAGAGTCCGGCTTTTGCAGAGCTCGTTCTTCTCACTTTTCCCATCACATGTCACATTAGAATTTATTTTCAATAAAAATGAACAAAATCTTCTAAAAGTGGAAATAAAGTGCCCAACGAGTGTTTAATAATGATACAACTATTTATAATTGTAATAAATATAATTATTTACAATCTTATTATTGCATCCTGTTAATGTAGAACAATACAGAGGTGCAAATGTATCTGCCAGTATAAAGTATAACTAGCATCTAATTATTATTTACACTTAGCCTGTTGCAAAGAACTGCTACTTTTACATGGTAAATAGAATATATCACAATTCTCACTGTACATTTTTTCTGTAAATAGCATCTAGAGCTACTTGCACTAAGCCTACTGTAAATAGGATCTATATCTAAGAAAGTATGTTAATTCCACTTAGTGTATATAGCCACTGCCGTATTTTTCTTACTCTATTGGCAGATCATTTGTAAAATAAGAAAAATGCACTTAAAATATTATTATTAATATTATTATTTTATATATATATTTTGCCCATGAGATACCATAAAATGATTAGCTATTAGTTCATTAATCTAACGGTTTGCCAGTTCTCACCTGTGATATTATACCACTGATAAGAATTACATTTGTCTCGAGTCTGAAGTATGCAGATGGCTTTTCGGCTGGAGCTGTTGCCATGGTGAATCTTAATATCAGCGCTTCATTGATAATGGCTTTTTATAGTTGTGGTGCACGTGCTTAACTCAGAGTCAGTCAATTTAGAGTTGATTAAACCAACTCATTTCAGCTGTTCTGTAACCAAAAACTCAGAATTTCCCATCTCAGGGTAAGTCAACTCAGAGTTCAAGTTTGAAACTCAGAGTTGGTTGAACCTCCTTAGTGAAACAGGCCCCTGGTCTATAGCATCAGTCACTAGTGCACCATTCGAGGCCAGAGGAGTGAGGTTTATCTATACAGCTATCCCATACCAGCTAGCCTTCTCTTATTGGGTCATGGCACCACTGTAACCAGTTCCTCTTGACTCTCAGAGTGGGATCATGTGTACCATTGGTTCAGAGACTACATTTCCCATGACACCCCACGTCAAGTACTGATTACATGCACAGCTGTTTCAAATTAGAAGGACTATTTAAGTTGCAAACTATTGCCTTGTCCAAATACCCACACTTGCAGTCTTTGCACTTGACTACTTGACTACTTCTATAATGTATTTCCGGTATTTGGTCCAGGTGAGCGTGAAGACCACAAGTGTGTGTGTAGAACTTTTAATTACCTGATGGGACACACCGATAGTGGGGTAAAAATGCAAGTGTTTACAGAGTTTTATTTTTATTTTCAATACTTTGCATTTTAAAATAAACATCTAAATGTCTGTTCAGTAGTCCCTATAACAGATGACACACTTTAATTTCTGGTGCTTCTAATTAATTGATAAAAAAAACTGTTCCAAAACTGTTGTACAAAATAAATATACTAATCTTTGCAGCAATAAAACATGTAGCACTTTGTTTTACTACCAAATTATATTTAATTTATTATTTAATATATTATTACTAATAATATTTAACTTACATTACAACTTACATTACATTGCAACGGTTTCTGTGAACTCTTGCGCAATCTTGGCAAAAAGAATCACAATTTATTTCCAGAACATGATGAATGATGGGATACACTAAGCCTTAAATACCACTCTGAAACTGTATTCAAGATAGTGTGAATTTATTGTGTGTTAAGGGCACTGCGCTTTGGCGTTTTTAAGATCTGGACAGTCTTGCGCACTTACTTCCTGTCGCATGTATATGCTCTCAAGTGGCCAAGACCGCAAGTGTGGGTATTTGGACAAGGCATATCTCACTCACATGATGAATTAATGTTTAGCTGTTGCGGACTCTACCAAGTGTTTTCATTAAAAGATGGCCTTCCACTCGTGTGTTTCTGGATGTGGTAGCTTCCTGGCTCCATCTAATGGTCACACGATGGGAGGACCCCCATAGATGCCCGAACGCAATCGTGCTCTCCTTTCTGCAAGAAGGGCTGGAGCAAAGGCTGTCTCCCTCCATCCTCAAAGTGTTTATAGCCGGCAACATACACTTTATGATGCAGTAGATGGCAAGTCCGTTGGAACGCATGACTTGATCATCAGGTTCCTTAGGGATGGGAGGAGGCTGAATCCTCCGCGCCCTCACCTGGTACCCTCCTGGGATCTCCACCCGCTCCTGATGGCCTTGAAGCAGGAGCCCTTCGTGCCTCTGCAGTCAGTAGAACTTAAGTTCCTGTCGCTAAAGTCAGTTTTCCTCACTGCATTGGCTTCGGTCAAGAGGGTGGCAGACCTGCAGGCATTTTTGTTTGATGATACTTGCCTTGAATTCGGGCCAGGCAACTCTCTCTGAATATGTGCCCTAAGTTCCCACCACGCCTTTCAGGGATTAGGTGGTGAACTTGCAAGCACTGCCCAGGAAGGAGGCAGACCCAGCCATCGCTCTGCTCTGTCCCGTCCTTGCTTTATGCATTTATGTGGACTGCGTCTTCCTGGGCATTCACCAAAAATAAATTTGGGTGAGTTATCTTCCTCTGTAAAACCTTGGGTTAAAAATTTAGGGGTTATTTTTGATGATAAGCTGAAATTTGACAAACACATCAATACTGTGGTTAGATCATGTTTCTTTCAGCTTAGACTACTAGCTAAAGTTAAACCCATTTTGACGAGTAAAAACTTTGAACAATTGATCCATGCTTTCATTACGACGAGACTGGATTACTGTAACTCACTATATTTTGGGATTAGCCAGTCAGCTTTATCCCGGTTACAAATAGTTCAAAATGCAGCAGCTAGACTCTTAACCAGGACTAAAAAACGGAGCATGTTACAGCAGTTTTACGTTCTTTGCACTGGTTGCCTGTGCGTTATCGAGTACATTTCAAACTTATTCTTTTGGTGTTTAAATCATTAAATGGTCTGGCCCCTCCGTATCTTTCGGAACTACTTACTGAGTATCGTCCTGTTCTTTCTCTCCGGTCATCTAACCAGAAGCTGCTATGTATCCCAAAGTCAAAGCTGAGGTGCAGAGGCGACCGGGCTTTTTCAGTAGCTGCCCCCAGATTATGGAATGCTTTACCTCTGTGTATTCGCTCTGTATCATCCTTATCTGTTTTTAAAACTATGCTAAAAACGCATCTTTTTGAATTAGCATATTCTAAGTGAGGAAGTGGTATTGAAATGTTTGTTTTATTATGATGTTTTTATTGCTTATTTGTTTTGTGCAATTGTCTATTACAATATGTGCAGCACATTGGACAACCTCGGTTGGGATAAATGGTGCTATATAAATAAATTTGACATTGACATTGACATTGACATTTGCATAGGGAGCCCACGATAGCAGAAATTTGTAGAGCTGCCGGCTGGGCAACACCTAACACATTTCCGAGATTCTATAATCTCTGTGTAGATCCTGTGTCCTCTCGTGTAGTGGCCTCAGATGTTCAGTAACACCGGACTCGCTCTGTGTCGATCTGCGCCATTCTCCTCAGTGGACTGAATACGTGCGCTAAAGTGCTTCTCAGTTTCCCTTTTGGCGAACCCTGTAGAAGCTCTTCCTGCACCCTCAGCAGTCAGGTGTGGCGGAGCTCCAGAAGCCAGGTCCAGCACTTGTGTGTATACCCAAGGTCAGCCCTTGTGCTGGGCTAGGTGCCCGTGTTTAGTGATTCCCCCTTTGGGTGATCCCACATGAGTGTTCTTCCACGGTATGGCTTCCCTCATGGTAAGCCTTTGTCTTTCCCTGGCAGAGTCCTTCTGCTGTCTCTGCTGTGCATTGATCTCACCCCAGGTTGGCTGAGTCTGCCGCAGGGACTTCCATATGTAGTACTGCCCTTTGGCTAGTCCATATGTGTAATTTCCACATGTTACCTCCTATATGCAGGATGTGGCTTCCGTAGCGTTCCATTACTTGGGTACGCTCTCCCAGTGTTATGTATGTACGGAACAGCAGTGAGGGATTCCTCTGCCTAAGCCCTGTCCTATTTTCTCCCCCAACTGGTGTGGGAGGACTTGCTGGCTTACACATGGCACTGGAGGGGGTCAGCAATAGTGCTGTTTTCCACAAGGATCCCAATTTGTCAGTCGAATGTGACCAACTGAAAGGGAACACCTTGGTTATGTATGTAACCCTCGTTACCTGAAGGAGGGAATGGAGTTGTTACATTCCGTCACCACAATTGCTGTTCCACTGGTGTACGGTCGTGGCACACCATCTTGGCTCCTCAGCGAAAAACTGAATGTGCGACTGCACATGCTCTCCTTATATACCCGCACTGTTGGGCAGGGTGCGTGATGGTGATCCGTCTCTAGCGAGATCCCAATTCATCAGTCACTGATGTAACATCTATGTTCCCTCATTCAGGGAACGTCTCGGTTACGTACGTAGCCCTCATTCCCTGATGGAAGGAACAGAGACGTTATGCCGAATGACATATGGGGTCTCACTTGGGAGGCCAATCATCTCTGAGTTTAAGAGAAAACACCAATGAAACTTGGCTAGTGGATTTTGCATGCTGAGCCACTCCCTTTGCCTAAGTGTATATAAGGCAACAGCGTGCATCCACTCATTCAGGTTTTACCTAGAGGAGCCAAGAACATGTCCCGGCAGCAGCGAATAGTTCAAGGCTGTGGCATGGGGACATAACATCTCTGTTCCCTCCATCAGGGAATGAGGGTTACGTATGTTACTGAGACGTTACCTATCTGTCGGTCACTACGAGCTATGTAAAACGACATATGGGGTCAATGGAAAACGCCACAACCCAATCACAATTGTCAAAAAGCCGCAGAGTGTCACAAAAGCTACACCTCCCAAAGCCCCAGCGCAAATTCACTGACCTAGGTATGGAAGGGGACCAAAAGGGTGAGAACATTGCTGCTGGAGAGGGCCATGCTGCTGTTCCGTCCACAAAAGTTTTTGGAAGGGATTTCAACCTTCAGTGAAGATTTCTTCGAATCTTTCCTATTTATTCTTTCAGCTTGGCAGAACGATGGGGAAGCGAGACTAGGAAAAAAGTTGATACTGAGACCAAATCCTACCCGTAGGGAGATGACATGTGAAGATACTGATATGGACTGACCCAGGGGGCAGTAAAACATATGTAATGGGTCTCTGAGGCAGGTCCTACCTGAGATTAGGGATGAAACAGCTGCCAGAAGAGACTGACAGAGCGGCTCTGTCAAGGGAAGACATGGGTTTACCAAGAGGGAAACCTTACCATGGAAGAATACACATATGGGATTACCTATAGGGAATCAAGCGGTATGGGCACCTAGCACAGTACAAGGGCTGACCAGGACTCCAGGCATGCTAACACCAGTACTGGGCCTGGCAACAGACTGCTTCGCCAAGTCTGACCACCGAGGGTGCTGAAGGTTGCTCAACCAGGATACGCCAACAGGGGAACTCTACTGGGAAAAAAGGCGCTCGCATCCCTGTGGGAGGGGGAATGGCGCAGCAAGCGTGACACCTAGCCAGTTCTTCCTGCCAATTACCTGTTACCCAACACATGGGAAGAAACCGGCTCTACATGAAGGTTGTAAAAACTTTGAAGGTGTTATGTGTCGCGCAGCTCAACAGATGTCTGGGGGTACGGCTCACCTTGGGAATGGTATGCCAAGTCAATGGCATCCACTATCCAGAGGGCCAACCTCTGCTTGAAGACTGCCTTCCCTTTCTGCTGACCCCTAAAGCAGACCAGGTGCTGCTCAGAACTTCTGAAGCTCTGGGTGTGGTCCACGAATATGAGAAGCGCTCATACGGGACACAGCAATGCCAAGGCTGAATCTGCCTCTTCCCGGGGCAGTGCTTGCAGGTTCACCACCTGGTCCCGTAAGGGAGTGTTAGGAACCCTGGGCATGTTTCCAGGCCGGGGTCTCAGGACAACGTGAGAGTAGGCCGGTCCGAACACAAGGCACTCTTCACTTACTGAAAATGCTTGGAGGTCCCCGACCCTCTTGATGGAAGTGAGCACAGGAGTCAGGAGTGCTGTCTTGAGAGACAGGAACTTCAGCTCGACTGAATCAAGTGGCTCAAAGGAACCCCTCTGAAGTCCAGCCAGGACAATAGACGCTGACCGAGCATCTCTGGGAGTCTTCTCGGTGAGAAGAATACCAGTTCGTGAACAGATTCCACTTCCAAAGCATAGGCCTGCCTCGTAGAGGGAGCTCTAGCCTGCAGTTTATTTGGAGTTTGTTTCACATGTTCAAAACAGCTTACAAAAAGGGAATCTTACTGAAAATGTTCAAACTACCATTGGTCCATGGCAATTACATGATTGGAAGGTGTGTTATGCATCTCCACCTTCTTTGACATGAATCTCTTTTCCATTTTATTTTTTTCTTTTCAGTCAGTTCATTGTATAAAGTTCTATATAAATAAATGTAATGTGAATTTTTGTTGTGTGCTTATTTTGTCATTGAGAGGAAAGCATGGAGCACATATTTACATATTCACCTAAATGTGCTCCCAGCAGCAGGGATGTTCTCTTATAGTATAGACTGTTTTATACCCCTAAACTTAATTTTTAAGTGAAGGATGAAAACTATGTTTGTTGTGAGTATATCCTTAAGGGGTTTTCATTCTGATATCAATTTGCAGCTATTTAGGCGGCCAATATATGCAATTTAATGAGAATTGCTATTTTTTGGTAACAAGAGCAACAGAAAGCACTGGCACTGAAAGATCACCTTCTCATATAGTCTTTGAGCCAAAAAACACACTTTGACAGCTTAATCATTAGGAAAAGCCCAACTAGATGCACTCACAAGACATAATATATGGTATGCCTGACAACAACATGCATTTATACAAGTTACATATTACTTGAAGTGATGTTGGTAAGTACAAATCCAGAGACCCCCGGAGGAGATCCTCTTGATTAAATTATTTGGTGAAAAAGGTAATAGATAGTGTGCTTTCCATGACTGGATGCTCGGTCTTGAACTGAGATTAAGCTTTATAAGGAATACATTGAAGTACAGGGTTAAACATGTGGGCATAAATGTGAGAGAAGGTGACGAGGTGGGATACTGAAGAAATGTCATAGGAGAGAAGTAAACTAAACTGCTGCTTATATACCCGTGAAACATGACTGACATGTTATAATAATATTATATATATTGTTATAATAAGCTCCTTCCGAACTTGCATTACGAACTTCCTTAAGAAGCAGGAAGAGAGACAGAAGATTGTTGGTAGTTGGTGGTTACCAAAACTCCAGAAGTAGGACGCAGAGAAAGTGATTGGTGTGTGTCAAATGACTCTCCATTATGATATACATTTAGAGTAGAAAAGCAAGAAGAATCTGTTGTTTTGACATCCCATTGGGAGCTTTGTTTGTTGAGGAGGTGGAGATTTTGGCAGAGGAAATTTGAGCTGTAAGTCTTGAGGAGCTTCTGAGGACTTGGCAGGATCATTTTCTTTTTTTCTTCCTTTTTTTTGTACAGCTCATATAATTGTTTATTTAACCTGCATGAAAAGAGTATATTGACATTTAATCCTTTTTGATATGGGAGGAATGACAGGACTTTTCTTTTTCTTTTTTTCAGCAAAACTCCTAGTATTGAGTGAATTTTGAAGCGAGTTTGAAGAACCGTAACCGATGTTTTTGAAAGCAGAGGAGTAGCAGGCAGGTATTAAATCCCTTCAAGCAGATGAATCAATGGTGGGCTGTAAAAGTAATCCTCAGAGGTGACGAATTTGCAACCATGTG
Source organism: Carassius carassius (assembly GCF_963082965.1). Classification (NCBI taxonomy): domain Eukaryota; kingdom Metazoa; phylum Chordata; class Actinopteri; order Cypriniformes; family Cyprinidae; genus Carassius; species Carassius carassius. The sequence continues at coordinate 18,704,491 of NC_081804.1, forward strand.
ACAAAATTGTTTCCCTGGTGTGGCTGGGACCAGTGGGAAAGAATTGCTGAAAGATGTAAGGACAGTAGCTGATAACATTTCCATTTTTACCGCTGGCCCGTGTCCAGGCTCAAGACAATAGTGGGTAACTGTGACTACATTGTCTTCTGAGCTATGACAGAGCAATCTTCAAGCAATAAAGCTCTTCTGGGCAGGAACCAATTATTTTTATGTGTATTTTATTTAAATAATAGCCTCTCTCAGGCACATCACTACCATGTTCCCACGACACAAAAACCATCTTTTAGTCCTCAATATTGGCTACACAGCTTGGGGAATCTGTGTTTGATTTGCATGTTGAAAATCCAGGACCAAACTCTAATTTAAAACATGTGAATATCTTTGACTTCAGACAAAACAGGCTTTCCAAATGAGTCTACAATAATAAAACAAGACATTCTGAAAAAACAAAGCTATTCTATAAACCATGTCTTTACACTGGAACATAGAATAGAAACATCTTTTCACCAAAACAAATTGTATTTGCCTTAAAATGTCTACAGGAATAGAATCTTTATTTATCGTCACAACCAACCCACTAAACATTGGACATCGGATAGACGTCCTGATCATGTCTATAATAGGCCTGTCAGTTCATGACCATTTCTGAACATCTATTCGACGTCCAAACTAGGTCCACTATTTGGAAGTCCAACCATGACCCAACTTGGACATCATCTTGATGTTCAACATTTGACCTGGGTAATTTTTTTGGACGTCATTTGGACCGAATTTGGACGTCCAAAAATTACATGAAAAAGACGTCACTCTGACAGCACATTGCGCAGTGGGAAGATGTGTTGTTTTCTTGACTTTCATGTTGTTTGTCTTGGTTTTCTTGAGTTTCCATGTTTCCACAGAACAGCATCATGAACTAATTACAATGTCAGATGCCTAGATGCAAACTGACGACACTATCGGGAACATTACATCACATCAAAAGTGCTATTTGAGTTACTGAAACTTTATAAAATTTGTCAGTTTCACTGATCTTCTAAAATTTTCTAAGGGGTTTTATGTGGTTTATGTCAGTATTGGGTGGATGTACGGTACCTTTGCATAGACACAACTGTCACTCAGCGTCCAAGAGCTGCAGTTGCCTTCACACATGGGGCACATGATGGTGGTGTTGGCCTCACAGATCTCTTTACTGTAACACAACAATCGTGAATCAGTGCTTTATTTTAAATAAACTGTAGGGGGGGGGGTGGCAATGGATACTAGTGAAAGAAAATGGCATAAAGTTTATAGAAATTCTCTTTTTTGAATTATGGACTACTGGGACCTGGACACTGGGGGTTATTCTGAAATAACTGAGCATACCTGCTGGGACTGACCTTACTTGGCTGGAGTCCATGGTGAAAAGCCCATAGAGGAAGACAAAGAGGCCGACTAGCGCAGCAGGGATCAGCATACCTGTATACCAGCCCAACCAGGCAAAATACAGTCCAATCTTCTCCCCAAAGTACCGCCTATGAAACATCAGTAAGAAACAACATTTATTAGGACTCATTTTACAGTATTTATCAAAGCTGATAAATTTTTATTTATGTATAACAATACTACTGTTCATTGTTACTTCATAATTTCAAGATTTTTATTCCTCACGTACACAATTATATATAGAGCATATATAACCAGCAGTGAAATGTGAGATTTATGTTATTTATATAAATTTATGTTAACATACAGTATACAGTTTATGTTACATTACAGTTTATACCGTACATGTTTATGACTATATATGATTCTAAAAGTGTCCCGATTATTTAGTTAGTTAGTTGAAACCAGCATGTTTTTGTTTAGATACAAAAAAAAAATTAATGAATTAGTTTTTCTTTATAACAAATACATATCTAAGATTTTCCAGGTTATTTGATTTATTTACTTACTATTTATTTACTACATGTTTTTTAACACAATAATAATAATAATAATAATAAAAATGTTAAGTGGTTTTCAGTATATTATACAATTGACAGTATATCGACAGTCACATAAAAATCCAATACATTTACAGTATTTCATTAAAAATGGACTGTAGTTTTTACTGTAAATATAAGACCAATAAGTAAAACTTAAGACATTGCTACAGTGTTTTTTTATAATGAAGTTCTAACAACTACAGCTGTTTTTTTTTTATCTGATCTTATAATGAATGCTTCATTAAATGCATGCTATTCCAGACACAGAGAGAGAGAGAGAGAGAGAGAGAGAGAGAGAGAGAGAGAAAGTTGTCTCTTTAATCAAAATATAAAAACTTTATTTTTCTTTGAAACAAATTTCTTTTCTGCTTATATCAACTTATCCATATGGGCTTAATAGATAGTCTTAGCCCAGTCTAAGCAAACATTATTTAAATCATTGCATTGTAAAAGTGTTTTTAATAAATTATTAGATCAGGACACACACACAATGAACGTATATGTCCCAGATACTAAGTTAGACAGATATTGTAGAGTAACAGGAGGAAAGACTAAGGTGACTAAAAACAGGGCCATTCATTCACTTAAAACATACCAGGTCAGGATGGTTATATAAATCTGAAAATAGAGGGTGACCTCACTCTCAAACTGATGAGCAGCTCCAGCAGAGAGAATGTGTCTGCAGATCACCATCACAATTATTTTTCAATCTCCACTTTAAAAGCAGAGAGATCGATCTAATTCAGCTTCAATATATGTTTGTTATGAGCCTGAGACTCCATTTTCTCTTGCTCTATTTGACTACAGCAGAGATTTACACTAGAAAGCTGCGTTCTCCCACATCAATACAGTCTTGCACGAGTTAGTGACATTAAAGCTGTTCTCACACTGCAAATATTTCCTTTCAGGATTTGACTGTCATTCCTACTGTAGTCGCCAAGAGCTTTTCAGAAAGACATTTGAGAAAGCCCCAAACAAACAGACTGGGAAGAATTTTTAGGCTTTATTCAAAATGCACTTAATTTATATTTGTTTTTGAAATCAATAAAAATCCGATCCATTTGTTTAGACAGCATCGTAGTAAATATCTGGATCATCTACATAAGTGCTTTATATTGGTGCTCTATATGTACCCTGTATACTATAGATAGCCTGTTGAGTAAACACATTTATTCTGTACCATTAATTGTGGAAAAAAATTATGTGAACATGAACATGATGCAAGATAGTGACTGACTGCATCATTAGAATGCAGTTATTTGAAAAAATAGAAAGAAAAAAAAAGACCCTGCATGGATTATTGTCTTATATTTATATCATATGATATAGGTAAGTAATATCATGTGAGCAAGAATGGTGTTTACCCCAAATATGATTGCAAATGTGAAAATGATTATTTATTTATTTTTGCAATACAAAAAAGAAACTCTTTAGACACAATATTGTCAGTACTGTCTATTTTGCTCAGTTTCACAAACAAAAATATTTCCAAACAAAGCCACAGCAATATGGGCCTTTCAGATCAACACAGCTGTGTTTTGTTACTTGCTTTGTTTCTGAATGATTCAGCCATTTGAACAAATCAGTTAAATAAAAAACTGAATGACTCGCTCATTAAAACAGTGGCTTGCCACCACCTATTGGTGGTTTAAGAATAACATTTCTTTTTTTTACCCCTTTTTTATATTTCAATATTCATTAAAAAAATAATACTGATTTATTACAAATATTTATGCAATATAAATATTTCTTTTTAAATCTACTTTTTTGTAATGTCTACTCAATGCTTTTCTCATGTCACACAATAATGATTTTAAATAATCTTTTTAGGGCTAATTTCTCAGCCAAAACTGCAAAACTGGTATTAATTTGTAATAAATTTGTGTATGTTTCACCAAATATATAAATTTATATATATATATATATATATATATATATATATATATACAGGTCCTTCTAAAAAGACTAGCATATTGTGATAAAAGTTCATTATTTTCCATAATGTAATGATAAAATTTAAACTTTCATATATTTTAGATTCATTGCACACCAACTGAAATATTCCAGGTCTTTAATTGTTTTAATACTGATGATTTTGGCATACAGCTCCTGAAAACCCAAAATTCCTATCTCAAAAAATTAGCATATCATGAAAAGGTTCTCTAAACGAGCTATTAACCTAATCATCTGAATCAACTAATTAACTCTAAACACCTGCAAAAGATTCCTGAGGCTTTTAAAAACTCCCAGCCTGGTTCGTTACTCAAAACCGCAATCATGGGTAAGACTGCTGACCAGAAGGCCATCATTGACACCCTCAAGCGAGAGGGTAAGACACAGAAAGAAATTTCTGAACGAATAGGCTGTTCCCAGAGTGCTGTATCAAGGCACCTCAGTGGGAAGTCTGTGGGAAGGAAAAAGTGTGGCAAAAAACGCTGCACAACGAGAAGAGGTGACTGGACCCTGAGGAAGATTGTGGAGAAGGACCGATTCCAGACCTTGGGGGACCTGCGGAAGCAGTGGACTGAGTCTGGAGTAGAAACATCCAGAGCCACCGTGCACAGGCGTGTGCAGGAAATGGGCTACAGGTGCCGCATTCCCCAGGTCAAGCCACTTTTGAACCAGAAACAGCGGCAGAAGCGCCTGACCTGGGCTACAGAGAAGCAGCACTGGACTTTTGGACAAATTTTGCATGTCATTCGGAAATCAAGGTGCCAGAGTCTGGAGGAAGACTGGGGAGAAAGAAATACCTGAAGTCCAGTGTCAGGTACCCACAGTCAGTGATGGTCTGGGGTGCCATGTCAGCTGCTGGTGTTGGTCCACTGTGTTTTATCAAGGGCAGGGTCGATGCAGCTAGCTATCAGGAGATTTTGGAGCACTTCATGCTTCCATATGCTGAAAAGCTTTATGGAGATGAAGATTTCGTTTTTCAGCACGACCTGGCACCTGCTCACAGTGCCAAAACCACTGGTAAATGGTTTACTGACCATGGTATTACTGTGCTCAATTGGCCTGGCAACTCTCCTGACCTGAACCCCATAGAGAATCTGTGGGATGTTGTGAAGAGAAAGTTGAGAGACACAAGACCCAACACTCTGGATGAGCTTAAGGCCGCTATCGAAGCATCCTGGGCCTCCATAACACCTCAGCAGTGCCACGGGCTGATTGCCTCCATGCCACGCCGCATTGAAGCAGTCATTTCTGCAAAAGGATTCCCGACCAAGTATTGAGTGCATAACTGAACATAATTATTTGAAGGTTGACTTTTTTTGCATTAAAAACACTTTTCTTTTATTGGTCGGATTAAATATGCTAATTTTTTGAGACAGGCATTTTGGGTTTTCATGAGCTCTATGCCAAAATCATCAGTATTAAAACAATAAAAGACCTGAAATATTTCAGTTGGTGTGCAATGAATCTAAAATATATGAAAGTTTAATTTTTATTTTGTGTGTGTGTGTGTGTGTGTGTCTGTCTTTGTGTGTGTGTCTGTGTGTGTGTGTGTGTCTGTCTTTGTGTGTGTGTGTGTGTGTCTGTCTGTCTGTCTGTGTGTGTGTGTGTGTGTGTGTGTGTGTGTGTGTGTGTGTGTGTGTGTGTGTGTGTGTGTGTGTGTGTGTGTGTTTCTTACCGTATAAGGTCTAGAGGCTGGTATTTGTACCAGATCCCCCAGCGCGCCCATCTTTCGTACAGAAGGTGTCTGTGGTTTTGAGCTCCATGAGTTTTAATCGGATGTCTGCTTTTATAACTTCCCTAGAAATACAATAGCAAAGTTTTCCATGTATCTACGAGCACTTCAGCAGTAACCAAATAGAGGTTAAAAAACAATAAATTTTACTTATTTTACCTCATGTGGAGGAAACGCTGCTTCATATGTGCCGTTGCCAAGTAACCGATTAATACCTACAAAATAGATGGAAACAGAAGAAAAAACATGCATGAATGTAATATTTCTTTCCAATCTTTTTATTATTGTTGTTATTATTTATTTAATTGTTTGTTTTTTGTTTTTTTTTAATCTTAGTGTCTCTTTGGCATCTTTTGTGCCCAGACATTTATAATGTCTGACAGTCTGATGATTCTACACACACACACACACACACACACAAAATCTAGAAACCTTCATAACCACAACATATAATTTCACATAGAACACTGACCAACATCACAGTCACTACAAACGTGAGGGAATAACAGACAATAGCAAGAAAAAAACAAACAAACAATCAAACAAACAAAAGTAAAGCAATAAAGTATGGTGGCAGAGAGAGCTCACCGCGAAAAAAACAAACAAAAAAAAAACGACTTCAATTCATTATTTGGTTGTGTAGTGAGCATTTGCAGCGCCTGTTGTCAAACTGATGAAGATGTTTTCATGATTGCTGGTGCTTTTTCTATTTGCATGTGTTTTCTAAAGTTGCAGTGCTTTGAGCTCACTCGGCCACCAACACAAGATTTTTTTTCTCTTAAAATTGTACACAACACACATTTTGATTCCAGAAACAGATGGGTAAGTAAGGGTGAGGTTGGGAAATTAACTTTTTGCCCACCAACCTAATGAACTAATGAATGCCCAATTTTAGTGTATATATACTGTATATATAGCCTCTGACTGCATTTATTTAGTGATTTTACTGCTTGATGAACTCGTGGCTAACATACTGTAACATCCCCTGTATGTTTGGCTTCTAGCAGGAGATGAACAAACAGATAACAGCAGACGTGAAACTGGCCTGCTTACAGCAGAGACAAAAGTGCAGCAACAAGAATACAAATCATTTTCAATAAAAGGAGCAGGTAGAATTGAGCGCAGGCAGAATCCTGTAAATAGTGCTGGAGCTTGTCTTTTCAATATGTGGGTGCATGTGAGCGCCTGGGTTAGGTGTGAGTTTCAGTGATTGGGTTAGGCCTATATCAAACAGCTGCAGAAGGTATGAGAAATGGCCCAAAATTGTCATGTATAATATATGTATTTAGCTAAAGGGGTTTTTTGTATTATTATTTTTTTTACTGATGGACTGGAACATTGTGGATTACTTGTCGATCATTGTGATGTTTTATCAGCTGGTTGGGCTCTCATTCTGACGGCACCCATTCACTGCAGAGCATCCATTGCTGAGCAAGTGATGCAATGCTACATTTTTATAAGAACAAGTACTAAGCAAAATCAAGCACCACACTGAAAATTTAAACAAACAGCCAATCAGAAATGTCTATTCTTCAAGATATAATAAAAAAAATGTATTGCAAGTAGGTGCTAAGGTACTAATCAATTCTGGACAAAGGCATAGGCTCTAGTGGCTGGCATATACAGAAAAATAACCTCTTTGGCAGGTTGCAGGTATTAATTTCCCACCTTAGTTAAAGTGCAAAAATAAATAAAATAAATACATAAATACATAAACACATAAACACGCACACATACACACATATGCAATCAGAAGAAAATAAAATCTTCCTGAAATATAAATGTAATATTGAGCATTTGTCTCATTATTATACTGCAAATTTCTGTTTTTTATACTGTGTGCAATTCTACACTTAAACACTTAAACACACTAAATTAATGAATCTCACAAAACAGTCCAGAGCATTTCTTGGTCATATTCAAAAAAAGAAAAGAAAAAAAAAAAAAAGAAAAAAAGAAAAGAAAAGAAAAAAAAAAGAAAAATATTTTTTTTTACATCTAAACATATAAACATCTAGATGTATTGTGGTATAAAGAATTGGGGGGGGGGTCGATTTAAGTCTTAATGAGTATTTGGTAAATGACTGGAAGAAAGATACAATTTCTACCAATATATATTATTTTTTATTAATTACTTTTATTCTGAAAGGATGATGCATCAAATTGATCTGACTGTAAAGACTTTCTATAAAAACATTTAATAAATAAATTAGCCAGGAATTATGAAGTATTGGTTTTCACAAAAATATTAAGCAGCACCACTGTAAATGAAGTTTGCCATTACATCAATTACATTTTAAATTATATTAAAATTAAATTATATTGATCAGACAGAAAACAGTTATTATATTTCACAGTATTATTGTTATTTGTTTATTTATTTATTTATTTTTGTCTTCTTTTGCATGGTGGTGCAAAAGAAATCTGGTCTGGACATTTCACATTTGTGAGATTCAACCCAAATCAGTGTTAAAAAAGCACACTCTGTTTTGCTGATGCTACTTTTAGAGGTGTGATGATATTTGGGCACCCCTGTGTGCCAGCACAACAGAGACTGTACAGCACTGTACGCACCTTCCCACGAACTCCCTGACTGGCCCATGAGGAGCCGATCGTGATGCCCATAATAATTAAGCAGATACAGACAACACAACGGAGGAGCTGCAGAGAGACGAAGACTGTGTGACCAGCAGAGACATGCACATATACGCTCACACATGAGGGACACAGATGGATGGGGCCCATTTCGGTTCTGTGATGTCTATATTTCGATTAGTGCTGGTCCTAAGGATGGAGTTTGAAGGCTTAATGAGTATGTGGTGAATGACTGGAAGAAAGATACTATTTCTACAAATATATGGAGAAACAAATGTCCATTTACAAATGACAAAATGGTACTGAACCTGAGCTGGCTCAGGAGCCAAGTTGACAAACTCTCTCTCAGAAGCCTCAGTTGTCATCTTACAAGTTTTGATTAAGAAGTAGTTAGTTAGTTAGCTAGTTTATTTATTTATTTTTTTTTCCGACTAGGAATAAATAGGAATAGTTCTTCCAAAAATAAAAATTCTATTCTATCATTTACTCATACATGTTTTTCCAAATCGGTATTTCACGTATCTAATGGAAACAGGCAGTAATGTTGGTAGTTATATTTATGCCAGCTGTGTGAAAATGTGTATTTGTGGATGTACTATCAAGCCTCTGCAACTGATCCAGAATGCTGCACCAAGAGTGGTCTTCAATGAGCCGAAGAGAGTGCACGTCACACATCTCTTCATCATTTTGGACTGGCTGCCGATAGCCGCTCACATCAAATTCAAGGCACTGATGTTTGCCTATGAGACAACCACTGGCTCTGCACCAAAGTACCTAAACTATGCGGCCTCCAGAAGCTTGCGTTCTGCAAGTGAACGACGCCTCGTGGTACCATGCCAAAAAGACACAAAATCACTCCCACAGAACTTTACCTGGACTGTTCCAAGCTGGTTGAATGACCTCAAATCGAGCAGCTGAGTCTTTGAAAAATATTTTTTTTGTCAGCACTTGACTAACTCATGCTAACATTTTCTCATTATATTTGTCTCTTTTTCTGAATTGTGTTATGTTAGACTATCTGAGACTTGTTACAGCACTTACATACTATTGCCCCCCTCTTCTCATCTGTAAGTCGCTTTGGATAAAAGCATCTGCTAAATGATTAAATGTAAATTAAATGTAAATGTGAAAAACTTTTAAAGATTTTTTAAGGTTTAGTTATTTGCTAACTGTTCTTTGTATGTGCTGGAAAAGACCAACCTCATATGAAAAGACATGTGAGTGAGAAAATGATGACAGACTGTTCATCTTTGGTTGAAATATTGATAAGATTTTGAAATAAATGGTGTTGCTTGGTTTAAAGGGATTGTTAACCCAAAAATAAAAATTTGACCACACATTATTTTAAGGTCCAATTCTCACTGTAAACTCACTATTCACAATGAATTTTGCCTTAATTAACTAGCGAGCATTGTGAGTGACCTGGCATGTGACGACAGACACAAAAATTACAAAGGGACGCTGGTACACAATACAGGTAGCTTTTTATAGCTCAAAGCAAGTTCCTCTCAAGCATACCGTGGTGTGGCGAAGAGAAGCAGTGTCTCGTTCCCTTCCCAGGGAACAGGGGTTACAGTCGGAACCCGAGATATTCCCCTTCGAGGGAACTCGAGCTGTGTCGTATGATGATACTTTGTGGAATGAGATACCTTCTGCGCCACACCGGATAATGTCTGTCCTAGTGTGAACTGTCCAGGCACAACTTAGGACGATATGAATCAAAAATTATGAATCAGCCTTTCATGACTGTGCCTGAAATCGGTTATTTTTTGTGTCGATAAGATGCCCCCAAAACTTGGTCCTGGACAGAAACCAAGTCATACATAGATGCCTTCATGCTCCGGTCATATAGAAGAACCAGCACAAAGGACCAAGACAAGAGCACGAAGGCATCTACGTGTGCCTTTGGTCATGTGGAATGGAAAACCCCTTGGTTTTCAACCACCACCACAGGGGTCACATGTACAGAAGGCCAAAAGGTATCATGTTGGACGCAGTTGCCATGAGGCCCAGCACCCTCTGAAAATGCTTCATATGACCTAGCTTTATCCTAGATACTGTAACCAGGATGGTCTCGATACATGTAGGAGACAACCTTGCCCACATCGTAGTTGAGTCCCATACCCCACCCCAGGAACATAGTACACTGGGAAGGTATCAAAACACTCTTTTTTGTGTTGAGTCTCAACCTCAGACATTTTATATGGTCAAGGAGAACATCTTGATGCCAAACTGCCATATCATAAGACTGGGCCAATATGAGCCAGTCATTGATGTAAATCAATACACGGATGCCCTGGAGTCTTAGCGGAGCCAGAGCTGCATCCATGCTTTTGGTGAGTGTGCGAGGGGAGAGCGCTAGGCCAAATCGAAGAACCTGATGTTGGAAAGCCTCACCCCCAATGGCGATCCTCAGGAATTTCCTGTGAGCAGGAAGGATGGAAATTTGAAAGTATCCATTCTTTAGGTCTATCATGATAAACCAGTCCATGGACCAAATTCATATCATAATAATAGGAATAATTTGCATCTTGAAACTGAATCTCCTCAGAGAATGGTTCAGATTCCCAGATCATTGACGGGACGCAGCCCATAATCCTTCTTTGGAACTATGAAATACTGGCTGTAGAACCTGGAATCCCACTTGGGAGGAGAGGGAGTGCACTTCCTGTTCCAGCACCCGATCCTGCTCTAGGTCTATGGTAGTCCAGACCACCCCATTGAAATTCGGTGGGTGAGACCCGAACTGAAGTCTGTAACCTTTTTCTAGATGCGCAGGACCCACTGAGACATATTCGGAAGCTCTTTCCATGCTTCTAAGTGATCTACTAAGGGAATTAGCCAGACAGACTGTTTACTCTGCTTCCGTCGATCACCTCAGTTTTGATTCACCTATGTTGAAAGCCTCTCAGTTGCCTTAAGGAGTTTTTACTTAAAAACACACTGAGGGACAGGTGGAAGTTGTTTTCTTTGAGGTTATACCACAAATGCTGTAAACAGACCTTAGCTAAAAAAAAACAAAAAAAAAACAAGACCTGAGTGCCTCACGTCAACTACCAAAGATTCATTGTTGACCAACAATGAATTGACCAGCGCTGGTAGGCTATTGCCGTACGTCATTTGATTAAATCTCTCAGTTTAAAATTCAGATTTGTTAACTACGGCTCATTTGCTGCAGATGTTTTGAGTTCACTAGTAGGACATTGAGCTGAGCTGCAGTGGCATGATTGAGCAGTAGCATTTGTGGGGGATTTAGAGCTCTTCTCCCAATCTGATCTAGTCTGAGCAGGTGAGCGGTCACTGGTATTAATTTATTAACATGAAAATCCCAAATGCAAGACCAGCTTTAATCAGCAGAAAACCACAACAGCATGCAGACAAGAATATGAAGGGCACAAGTATGACGTTAAAATAAGAGAGATTAGCAAAAAGGACGGCATTCAATTAAAAAGGTCAGAGGGATTGTAGGTCACTGCAGATAAAAGATGTCACATCTCTTCAAATATTTACTGGCAGAAATGTATTGACAACAGGTGAATTTCATGAAAACATACTTATGTTGTATAATTTTAAATTAGCTTTAAAAAAAATTTCAGTTTTCTTTTACATTTTAGTTTGATTAATTGATTTTGTTATGGGTTTTTATAAAAAAATATATATTTTTATTTTTATTTCTGTTTTATTTTCTGTAATTTGTGTGCTTCATCTAATTTATTAAATTTTGTTGCCAAGGCAACATTTCTTTTTTCTTTTTTTTCTTCTTTTTTTTACATTTAAATCTTTTATTTTATCCAGATTTTTTCATAGTTTGAATTTTAGTTGAATTTAAGGACTTCTTTCTTTTATTATTTTATTCGATATTATTCTTATTCTTATTATTTGATTTGGGGGTGATGGGTGACCTGCATATGTTTTTTATTTTATTATTATTATTATTATGATTATTTGTTTGTTTTAGATTCAACCAATTTCATTTAGTATTACTGAAGAAAAAAAAGATCATTTAAGACAGAATGGTATGAGCAAAGGTCAATATCAATAATGAGCAAGAGAAATGGCATATCATTGTGCATATTCTACAGACAAGGTTGTAGTGTCTGTGGAGTGAGAAATGAGTGTATGTGACATGTTTGATGAAGATGTTTGAGTAGATTTAGCTGTCATCTTACCCATCTTAGACTTCCCGTCTTCATACTTCATACGCTGTAGTACATGATGTACTATTCTGCTTCTGGTTGAGTTTGAGAAAAACGTCTCTCTGTTGTTGATGCTAAAACTACAAGAAAAAAAAGTCCATTGTTTTAAGACACAAAGTTGCTGTACGTTGCATGCATTAATTTACTAAACTGAATACAGTCAATATTAATATACCAACAGCAGCCTAGAGATCAGTACTCAAAGCTTTAGTATGTCAGTGTAAATAATAAATTGGAGCCCAGCTGGACCACAGCTGACCCAACACATAAAGCTCAGAGCAGATTGTATGTCTTACTACACCCAGCTATCTCAGCTAACAGAAAAATTCATATATTTAAGATAGGCTTCCTTCTTGAATGAAATTAATGTTATTAATGTTATTATGTTTCAACTAAGTAAGCCAAAAGGCACATATTGCGTTCTTGCTAGCTATTACTTTCCCTACAGACTGTAGGAGACCTTTGGGTGCTGTCAGTTGCATCTTCCTGCCTTAAATTTGCTCCATTCATTCCATGTTTTTGCAGGCTTTTCATCCCCCTCCCTTTGTGTCGGCGGATCTTGAGATGCTTCACTCTTGAGATGCTTCACTTTCACTTCAACACTTAGGTTAGAAGAACATCTCACTGGTGAAAAACTGACCAGCTATTGGTATGCTTCGGGACCCCCAAGAAGGGGACCCAGCCTCTAAACACAGCATTATCCGATGGCTTGTTGAATCGATATGTAATGCATATGAGTTGCGGGACATGTCTTCACCTCTACTGTTAAAGGCTCATTCAACCAGAAGTATGGTGTTACCCAGCACTACCCGCTCCTCTGCTTGTGCCTCAATAAACTGTGTTTCTGTTACCTCCTGTATTGGTATTCCGTAACATATGGCAACTTCAGAACTTTTTATATTTGAAAAGATTTTAAAGTCTGGACCTGCCTTCTACTATAGACTGTTGAGTGCTTTCATCCTTAGTAGTTCCAAGACAGTTTCACACCAGGACAGGCATTTCTCAATATGCCGGAGTAGGCATTTTGTTACCCATAGTGTAATCATATGGATGCAGTGTGAGTTCCTTCAAAAGGTTAATGTCTTGTTTCATGACTGTAACAACAGTTCCCTGAGAAGGTAACAAAATGCCGTGTCCGCTGCCCATACCTACTGCATGCCTAAGAGTTATTTACTTCAGCCTATCAGAATCTAGGCAGTGAGGGGGACATTTTTCAGACAGTCACGCAAAGGCATTCCCTATATTGTCATCATTTGGACAGTGCTTTGTTTCCTTCTCAGGGAATATTAAAACTCAAAAGTAAAGCTTTAGCACAAATTAGATTAAAAACAAAAAAAAATGTAAATGTGCTCTAAATACACATTTAACATTGCAAAATTTGAAGTACTAAAATTACACAAAAAAAATAAATAGAAAATTGTTACGTTTATGAACTTTGTTTCCTTATTTGGTCTTCCTGTTCTAGTTTTGGTTAATTGATGATTCCCCACCTGTCTCCAGTTCCCTCATTACCTTCTGTGTGTTTAAATACCCGGTCTGTTCAGTTCTCCCTGGTTCTTGATTGTATGTGAAGTTATCTGTGAATGTCTATGTTAATGCTGAATGTAATGTAGTATATTGTCTGTATTCTCCTTCTTCCTTTAGTAAACTCCTCATCTGATCCCGATCCTCCTCGAGCACTTTTTTCCTTTTGTTTAGCATACATACACACCCATAATTGTAACAAAAATACTAATAATAAAAATTAACACTGACATAAAATAAAAATCTAAATAGCAAAATTTCTAAATCGTATTTTAATAAAAATGATAGCAACAAAATCACTAAAACCTAAAATTAAATAAGAAAAGAGGAAAAAATACAAAAGCTAAATCAAATTATTTATAATTATAACAGTATAAATAATACTAAATAATATATGCAAAAAAATAATTCTAATCTAATCTTTTTTAATCTTTTTGGGGGGGGGGGGTAATATGACATTTTGACAGACTTCTGCTACTGTGGAAAAAAATACAAAACCATCATCTGTCTCACGGGTTTTAATTTTTTTAATTTATTTTATATGTTTGACACTGCAGGGCATTAGAAAGATATCTGCAAAGAGTGTTTCCAAGTTGTTTTTCAGGTTAAACCCTACTTGCCCTCTGTGCATACAAAACCTCTGGCCGGCCTCAAATAAACCCTTCCTAACAGCCTCTACTGAACAAAAACTAACTCACTAACTCTACTGCCCCAGGACACTGTTCTTCATGAGGTCATGCATTTATACTGATCTCTGTTCTGTGAAGTAAACGTCAGAAACCAATGAGTCATAAATTCACAAACAGTCATCAGGTTCAAGTACTGTACATCAAGTACATGATCTGAAAGTGCCTCCATCATAAAATCTGCTCTAAGAGGGTCAGCTGAGGCTAAAATCTGTGATCTGTGGTGGATTCAATAAGTCCCTTGAGCTCATTGGTTAATGAAGGTTGCAAGATTGTGTTTTCAGCCTCAGTTAGCAAACCATGGCTGAAATGTATATGAGGCCATGGCTATTTAATTGCAGTATCATATTCCCAGAAAACAAAAAGTGCCATGCAATCACATTTTTGTTCTGTATACGTAAAATATATGATATTATCTGAGAAGACGTGGAATTAATTTAAAACAAGGTCATGGAAGAGGGACATACTGGTGCATTCTGGCCCTGCTGAAGGGGGCGGTGTAGCAGTCGGTTTCCTCCAGGTCTGGCAACGCCTCTTTATCCAGTTTCATGGGGTTTCTGGGCAGCCAGCTCTTCATCTGACGATACCTCAAATGAAATTGACTGTACACATAATGTTTGCATTAGCATTTGTCAAAAATAAGGCCCAACAAGAAGAAAAAACAACTCCAACGAGCAGAGATATTATTTTATTCATTTCACTCACAGTCACTTCTAGAATTAAATTAGTTTCTGATGCAAATTAAATCAAGCCTGATTAAATCTCTGAGATACACAACAAATATTGGGCTAATTAACTATATACATTTTTTTACTCCCCACAGTCTGACTCAAATTAAATTTCAAGAAAATTAACAAAATTGAGATACTTGAGAGGCTTTTGACTTCGATGCAAATGAAATGAAATCATTAACTATCAGCCAAACATGTGGAAACACAGAACAGGAACAGTCCTACCTGCCCATGGTTTTTTTCTTCCAGTCTGTGAAGTAACACTTTTTCCTATAAAAATATATATACTGTATATCACATGGTCACAATGCATTCATATACAGTACAGTATAAAGTATAGTAGAGTATGGTGACAGTAATTTCTACCTGAAGGGCATTCTGATGTTCATCTGCTCAGCATATTTACACAGCGTGTCCCACGGTGCATGAATCTTCACAAACATGATATCACTGTTGGTTAATGAGGGCTGTCAAAGTGACAAACAAATCATTATCAGCATATACATTCAATTAATATGACATGTCTTGGTTTTATAATATTGGAACTGAGGTTTATGAGCAGAAATGACACATAACTGAAATATTGCACACAATTCTGATTAAGTTTTTGACACTTGACTGACATTAGGTTTGTTCTCAAACTTATCAGCTTAAGTCGTGACATATCAAATACTGTATACTACATTATAATTGGTTATGGTAAATATACAACAGCTATGTCAATGTTTATCAGAATATTAAGTAGTAAGCGTGAAAGCATGCTAACATCAGACTCTATGAGAATCAATCAGGAGTCAAGTCTCCTGTCTTTCCATCACATTAAAAGTGCTATTTGTGGGCTGTTGTCTATGAAGAGTTTTACTTCTAAGGTTTTATTTCAGACAGAATGCATTAGAAGGCAGCGGCCCAGACAGCAAGGCAGCTCACTTTGAAACAGAGCTAGTGTCTATTTTCTGCTGCCATTCAAAATAACCCTGATTGTTTCTATTCTGTGATCTTTCCTTGAGGGCAAAAATAATCAATCCAAACAAATGACCTTTAAAATACCACTGTCATCCAGAGAAAGACCTTGTTCTGTACCTCCTTCTCCAGCATTAGCCCTTCCGCCCGCAGGTTCCTCTCAAATGTGGCCCTCTTCTCCACCTGAGGGCTGGATTTCTTATAGACTAATATATAGTCAATGCGCTTCTTCCCATCTCTAAACATCAATCCTGAGGGCTTTTCTAAATCGTTCCCCTGAAAAAAGAATCACATTTTTTTTTTTTTTTTGTTATTACTGCCTTTCTTAGGGATTTCAAATTATCTTTTGAAGTATGAGTGTCATTTATATCCAGCAAAATGGGAAATGCACTTCAAATAACATTTTACCACGGACCTTTTTGTATTTATAAATCAAAAACGACTTTTCTAAAAACCCATTAGAATTTCCAGAGGGGATTTTTTCAGTGTTGGCTTACAAATTGACATCATTGAATATCATCTCGATATTCTGCTGAATCAACATTTCTTTTAACATGTTCTTTTGAATGAACATGTTAATGTGATAAGCCCTTTTAAATGGGTGCTACTCAAAGTAAAAAGGTAGTGTTCCTGTGGCACAGAGGTAGATCATTGTGTTAGCAGCGCAAAAGGTTGTGGGTTCAATTCCCAGAGAACACACATACTGAAAAAACAAGTTATATCCTGAATGCACTGTAAGTCGCTTTGGATAAAAGCGTCTGATTTAGTTCATCATCAAACACAGATCATCAGCAGGTAAGAGGACAGATGTTGTACCTGTGTGGAGTCTGTGCGGGCCTCTAGCTTTGCTCTGGACGCTGGCTTTTGCTGGACGAGTAATGTTTTGTCTGTTTTAGGCTCTAACTCCGCCACCTCCCTCTCTTCCACATAGACATCCTGACTAGTGTCTGTCCAAGAGAGAAACATTGAGTTTTATGAGTTTAACTTGTTACAATAAAATGTTAATAAATACGGATGTGCAAATTGGCTCATAAAAGTTAGCCATTACTAATCACATGCCATTCATAACCCAGGTTATTGGCTCAGAAACAAACAAACAAACAAAATCTTTACCCATGAGTTAACATGGCATCATGAGGGTCACACACTTCTAGAGGATTGCGATTGGAAATAGCTTTCTCGGGGTATTACAGACCTAACTGGATTTGACAGGCTGGGTTTCGCTTGACAATGGGCTATGAATTTGAAGTTGAAGCAACGAGCCATTACATTTCTGCTAACACAAAGTTAGTGCTTTCATCACCAACATTTGCCTAATTTATCTTCTCAGTCCTGATCGCTGCTGACCGCTGCAGCCAGTAGCCCTCATTAGCTCTACAGGTGTTTAGACAAGACAGCTTGTTCCAAGTGCTGCTCTAAGGTTCTCAGTGAATCATTTCCGGACTCTTCTAAGAACAGCATTACATTTTCCCTTGAGTTTAGTACCACTAATGGTCATCATTTTGATACAACACTCTTGCCAGGAGATCTTTTAGCAAAAGCACCTGACCTGATGAGGTCAACACAAAAGCAGAATGAATAACGGATAATGAGATGGTCCTTTCTAAGCCAGATGATTTTCATAGTTATTTTGTGCCTTTAGTCCACAAGCATGCAGAGAAAATTTAAGCTCTGTCTTTTGTTGGGACGATAAGTGATGGTTTGGATCTGATTCATGATAACTGAAATACAAAGAAAAACGTTTGCTAGTGCGTACCTATGGGAGGAGGTGTGATGTGTGTGCAGGAGGCACTGATGTTGTGAGTGTATGTTTTGGGTTCAGGACTCAGAGGCACAGACAGGAAGTGATTGAGGTTCTGAGGATGCGTCTGACTCTGAGCCAGACACGGCAAACTGCGGCGAGACGACTTTAGCGTTTTCTCCTTCAAAATCTCACTGATACTGGTGTGCATACCTGCTGAGAGAGAAACACAGAAATACATAATCAAGACTTTGGATTAAAAATACCAACATTTCCACTTTGAATATCAAAATAGATTCTCTTCAAAAAGGCATTTTTCATTCTGTTGTAAATATCTCAAGAATCAGTGTCATCTGTATTTGATCCAAATTCTCTGTAAAGCAATATCGTACCAGTAAAAATCACTTACGCTATCAAATACAAAGGTACAGTGATCACATCAAGGATAACCAGTGTATTTACTTAATTAAATAACTCATGGAAGCACAGTCAGTCTTTATTGACTCACAAGGTCAGCTAAGGATAAAGGATTTACTAACTGCATTTCAGAACCACGTGGGCCAGATGCTGTTCGATGGTTTGCAATAGTCAGATGAAACAGCAGATGTTTTGGTAGACATAATAATTTCTATTAAAGGGGCCATAGACAAGCTGACATGGAAAATCGGACAACACTTTATTAGTCCACTCTTTAGGGGGGTGCAACTGGTGCGGTCGCACCGGGCCCTGCGTTCAATGTACTCATGGGGACCCCCCAATATATATATATATATTTTATATTAAAATATATTTTATATTAAAAACAAAACAGTAAGCCCAGCCTAGATGTGAAAAAGTAAGGCAAAAGTGACATAAAAAAGTCACTAAGTACGCAATTGGATATTTTTATTTTAACTTTAACTTTCCCCAACACTGCATTTTATAATAAAGTTTAATTTGTAGCATAAACGTTAACAGTTTATCGTTATGAATGTTAGTTAATAAAAATAAAAGTTTATTCATTGATTGTTAGTTTACAGTGTATTAAATAAAAAATAATGAATAAATGATGAATGAAGGAATAAGAATCAGCAATGAACAGTAGTATATTTATAATATTTAATAAATGCTGTAATAAGTTTTTTATTGTTAGTTTATTGTTGGTCGCCTCGGTGGAAATCGTATTCTGCAGGGCCTCTCTGGATCGTGGGACCCATGCAATTGTGTGGTGCCCAAACACCCCACTGTTAACTGTTAATGAACAAAGTTAGCCTTATTTTAAAATGTTCCAGAAAATACATATTTTAATAAACTTTAAACTCAAAAGATATCATTTATCATATCAACATCACTGACCAGAAACATACATCATTTTAAAATCTAGATCTCATTTTAATATAATATTACGGTGAATGTATTCTGAATGTGCATTCTATAGCTGCATTTTATCAGCTAATACGCATTGAAATTAATGATAATGTGGCATAGCAGAGTGAAATTAATCCTGCTTGCAAAAAAAAAGAAAGAGAGAGAGTTATTGATGTTGTGACATCATGCTTGCATGCTTGTTCAGTTGTTGACATATCGAACGTAAAAACTAACCTAACTCTGTCAAAGTATTGAATCTCTATTCATTACTCAATTGTGCAATAATTCAAGTCACATAAACTGAACATTTAAATAGCAATTGCTTTCCCATACTACTTTGCTTTACTTTAAAAGGTGTTTACCTTAAAATGAATGTTTCATCAGAGAAGTAATGTCAAAGATTGATTGCTAAGTTATGCCATTATACTAACAGTGGATATCAATACCGATGAAGGCAACTTAATCCCCTTGGGAGCAATTTTCAGTCTATGAATATAATATGGGATTGTTATCCTCATGTACAGTACACAAGGAATAACCCATATGGCCCTTTTGGTATGCCTTTAACAAACATGTTTTCATGCATACCAGATCAAAATGTCTAAATTAATTTACATTAAAAAAATATAGTCATCTTTGTTATTATTAATAATAAAAGTTAATATACACTCCACAGCTTCTCATTCTCAGATATTTACTGTATAACATAAATGAATTGAAATAACAATGTGCCGAAACTCACTGTAAAAACAAAACCCTTGAATACCAGAATGCTAGCAGAAGCTGCGGTCAAATCTGGAAAAATGACTCCACATAACCATTTCATGTAATATCCATCCTTCCCGGGAAGGCGTCCAGGAGGCATCCGAAACAGATGCCCGAGCCACCTCAGCTGACCCCTCTCGATGTGGAGGAGCAGCGGCTCTACTCTGAGCTCCTCCCGGGTGACTGAGCTTCTCACCCTATCTCTAAGGGATCGCCCAGCCACCCTGCGGAGAAAGCTCATTTCGGCCGCCTGTATCTGGGATCTTGTCCTTTCGGTCATGACCCAAAGCTCATGACCATAGGTGAGAGTAGGAACGTAGATTGACCGGTAAATCGAGAGCTTCGCCTTGCGGCTCAGCTCTTTCTTCACCACGACAGACCGGTACATCGACCGCATTACTGCAGAAGCTGCACCGATCCGTCTGTCAATCTCCCGTTCCATCCTTCCCTCACTAGTGAACAAGACCCCAAGATACTTAAACTCCTCCACTTGAGGCAGGAACTCTCCACCAACCTGAAGAGGGCAAGCCACCCTTTTCCGACTGAGGACCATGGCCTCGGATTTGGAGGTGCTGATTCTCATCCCAGCTGCTTCACACTCTGCTGCAAACCGTCCCAGTGCATGCTGAAGTTCCTGGCTTGATGAGGCCAACACGACAACATCATCCGCAAAGAGCAGAGACGAAATCGTGTTGTCACCAAACCTGACCCCCTCCGGCCCCTGGCTGCGCCTAGAAATTCTGTCCATAAAAATCATGAACAGAACCGGCGACAAAGGGCAGCCCTGCCGGAGTCCAACACGCACCGGGAACAAGTCTGACTTACTGCTGGCAATACGAACCAAGCTCCTGCTCCGGTCGTACAGGGACCGGATAGCCCTTAGCAAAGGGCCCCGGACCCCATACTCCCGGAGCACCCTCCACAGGCCGCCGCGAGGGACACAGTCGAATGCCTTCTCCAAATCCACAAAGCACATGTGGACTGGTTGGGCAAACTCCCATGAACCCTCCAGCACCCTGTAGAGGGTATAGAGCTGGTCCAGTGTTCCACGGCCTGGACGAAAACCACACTATTCCTCCTGAATCCGAGGTTCTACTATCGGCCGGATTCTCCTCTCCAGTACCCTGGCATAGACTTTCCCAGGGAGGCTGAGAAGTGTGATCCCCCTGTAGTTGGAACACACCCTCCGGTCCCCCTTCTTAAAAAGAGGGACCACCACCCCGGTCTGCCATCCCAGAGGCACCGTCCCCGACTGCCACGCGATGCTGCAGAGGCGTGTCAGCCAAGACAGCCCCACAACATCCAGAGACTTGAGGTACTCAGGGCGGATCTCATCCACCCCCGGTGCCTTGCCACCGAGGAGTTTCTTGACTACCTCGGTGACTTCAGCTTGGGTGATGGACGAGTCCACATCTGAGCCCTCAGCCTCTGCTTCCTCAATGGAAGACGTGACAGCAGGATTGAGGAGATCCTCGAAGTATTCCTTCCACCGTCCAACGACATCCCCAGTTGAGGTCAACAGCTCCCCACCTCTACTGTAAACAGCGTTGGTAGGGCACTGCTTCCCTCTCCTGAGGCGCCGGACGGTTTGCCAGAATCTCTTCGAGGCCGACCGATAGTCCTTCTCCATGGCCTCACCGAACTCCTCCCAGGCCCGAGTTTTTGCCTCCACAACCACCCGGGCTGCAGTCCGCTTGGCCTGCCGGTACCTGTCAGCTGCCTCAGGAGTCCCACAAGCCAACCAGGCCTGATAGGACTCCTTCTTCAGCTTGGCAGCATCCCTTACTTCCGGTGTCCACCACCGGGTTCGGGGATTGCCGCCTCGACAGGCACCGGAGACCTTACGGCCACAGCTCCGAGCGGCCGCTTCGACAATGGAGGTGGAGAACATGGTCCACTTAGACTCAATATTTCCAGCCTCCCTCGGGATCCGGTCGAAGCTCTGCCGGAGGTGGGAGTTGAAGATCTCTCTGACAGGAGACTCGGCCAAACGTTCCCAGCAGACCCTCACAGTACATTTGGGTCTGCCGAGTCTGTCCAGCTTCCTCCCCCACCATCGGATCCAACTCACCACCAGGTGGTGATCAGTTGACAGCTCCGCCCCTCTCTTCACCCGAGTGTCCAAGACATACGGCCGGAGGTCAGATGAAACGACCACAAAGTCGATCATCGACCTACGGCCTAGGGTGTCCTGGTGCCACGTGTACTGATGGACACCCTTATGCTTGAACATGGTGTTCGTTATGGACAAGCTGTAACTAGCACAGAAGTCCAATAACTGAACACCGCTCGAGTTCAGATTAGGGGGGCCGTTCCTCCCAATTTCATTTCATGTAATATTATTCCACAATCTGATGACAGCATGAACGTCTGATTCACACACATCCAGTGAAAAGCTCATTTGTAAGCCAGTGCTGGGAAAATGCCTGGTCTTCCTCACATGACCGCACAAAGATAGAGCTGATGTGGAGTTCCTCTCGTCCATGACGGCCGCAGCAATCTAACCCATTCATAACTCATGGATGGCCTTTTAAATAGAGCTAACGTGAAACAAGAAGCAAACCCAAAGCGCACAGAAAGTTCAAACACATGCAGGGCTGAATTAATCTAGATTTTCTCACATTTTGGATGCGGGAGAGAATTCAGTACAAGGCTCTTGAATCTTAAATGCTCAGCTCTAAAATATCTTCTTCCTGTAGCATCTTGGGATGAAGACTTGAGAGAGAAATACGATGCGATATTTCTATATTAACTCATTTTGCCTTTAATTTGAAGATGATTTGAGTGGTGCTTTCATGTGAACAACGCACCACCAAGATTGCGTGTTATCAGTGGTTGTTTCAAGTGATTTTTGCTGTTTTACTACTAAAGCGTTCTGTTTGTTCCTCTCTGCTTAACCACCGTTATACGATGCTTTATTAGAGAAATCAGCTAACTAGTCATGGCTGTTTCCCAAACCTGTAACATGATTGCACTGCCATTGTTTCAATCACATTAATGCAGAATGGGCATTAATGACGTCATGCACAGGTGGTGCAGTAATAATAAGGTTTAAAGTTCATTTTTTAATCAATTTAACATATACTGTAGTATGTAATTGGCGTACACATTTGGTAATTCCCGTATACATTTGGTTAATTCAGCAGCTATCTCTGATATGTGTATAACTCTGAAACGCTGCTTTAACAACATTAGCATCTGAGGACTGCTTCCCTGTTTTTGATCCCTGTGGTTTGGTTGAACAACCACAGGTCCCTTCTCTTTCTTCTTTTACTGTCCATAAATCCTGAGATTAGAAATACAAACGCACACCGCTTGATTTGAGGCATCATTCACGTTCGCATTGCAAATGGTGCAGGAAAAGTTACACGCATGTAAATCAAAATGTAATTCATCCTGGTTTGCCAGATGATGAGATTTCCCACTGAACATATACTGAACACAGCATGAAAGTTTCTGAGATTGTGCAAAACACTTGAATATTTAATGAGGTAAGCACTGAGGCAGTTTATGATTGGTTGTCTGCTACAAAACAACTCAACATAACATTCAAACACAGCATTGCTTCCCACTTCATTTCTTTTGCACTGCAGTATGTTAAGCCAGCTCTCAACCAGGGTTTCATAACCAAGGGTTAAAACAGTGCTAAGCCCCTTTTAAAATTAGTCTATGGTGTAAACTTTCGATTTCTTGTTTACACACATATTCAGCTGAAATGTGTGTCTCTCTAATCAAAATGTGTGTAATATCTCCATATTGTCTGTAGAGATGCATCACCATTGCCCAAATTCATTACACTCCACAATAACCACAGCCCCCCACAGGCAGAGAAAATAAGACATCCAATCAACTAAATGCAGACTAATTATCTCCTCTGCTTTATCTGGGTTTGGAGATTTCTGTGCAAGAGAAGAGCAGATGGTGCTATGGGCAGCATGTGCCAGAATGATGATATCGCATAAAAACACATAAAAACACTCATTAAACATTAGTATTCTTTCTATGATGCTGTAATTCCGAGTTTATATAATAATATTGAAGTTGTGAGAATAAAGTTGCATTATAAATCTTTGAATATTTTAAAGTCAGCATTAAAAAGCGCCTGTAAATAATAATAATAATAATAATAAATGCTGTTGTGGGAGCAGGTGGTTCTCATTAACACATTGTATAGGTTTATATAAAAATATACAACTATAAAAGCCTGTTTGGTCCAGATTTAAATCTGGCTCTGAGCTCATACTGGTGTGAAACATAATAATGAGAGTACAACACAACAATTTCAATGTGCAACACTACACAGAACAGCAGTGCTCTGAATCTCTCTTCCTCTTTTCCTCTGTATTACTGCCTTTCTGTAATATTTTTCTATATAATCTTATCAAGCACATCTCCACTACTGATTGAAAATGTGAGAAATAGAAGTGACATAATAAATGTTCCCAAAGACAACAAACACTGCTGTTCGTGCAGCACGCTTGCACCATGCTTGCTGTGTCAGGGGTGAAAAAAATCTGCAATCCTGGATTTATCCACAGAGACAAAGCCAATAGGACCTTGTGATTGAGTGAGATTATCATTGTGTGTGTGTGTGTGTGTGTGTGTGTGTGTGTGTGTGTGTGTGTGTGTGTGTGTGTGTGTGTGTGTGTTCCTGCTACACGCTCACACACGTGTCCCACCTGGACAGTTGATTCTTTACCTTAAACCTGCCTTTCACATCAATAATAAAAATAAAGAGGTACTCTAAACCGATCTAGAGTCTCGTTGCGTGTAATCCATGTACAGCTGTGTGCTGTTCACGTATCATTCCAGCTTTCAGTTTCCATTTTTATACAACACACTGTGAAATGCTACATAGTGTATTCCTGCAGCTATGTATGTGTTTGAAAATATATAATAATAATTATCATAACTTAATTACATGATTCTGGCTTACTTTTCATAAATTATTGCTTGGCGGGAAAGTAACCTATCCTACAGAAAGCATTAAAAACTGCTGGATCCGATTACTTTTCTTCTCTTTTAGAAGAAAACAAACATAACCCCAGGTATTTATTCATTACAGTGGCTAAATTAACGAAAAATAAAGCCTCAACAAGTGTTGACATTTTCCAACATCACAGCAGTAATGACTTTATGAACTACTTTACTTCTAAAATCGATACTATTAGAGATAAAATTGCAACCATTCAGCCGTCAGCTACAGTATCGCATCAGACAGTGCACTATAGACCCCCTGAGGAAAAGTTCCACTCATTCTCTACTATAGGAGAGGAAGAATTGTATAAACTTGTTAAATCATCTAAACCAACAACATGTATGTTAGACCCTATTCCATCTAAGCTTCTAAAAGAGGTGCTTCCAGAAGTCATAGATCCTCTTCTGACTATTATAAATTCCTTATTGTCATTAGGATATGTCCCCAAAACCTTCAAACTGGCTGTTATTAAGCCTCTCATCAAAAAACCACAACTTGACCCCAACGAACTAGTTATTTATAGACCAATCTCGAATCTCCCTTTTCTGTCCAAGATACTAGAAAAGGTGGTATCCTCACAATTACATTCCTTCTTAGAGAAAAATGGTATATGTGAGGATTTCCAGTCAGGATTTAGACCGTATCATAGTACTGAGACTGCTCTCCTTAGAGTTACAAATGATCTGCTCTTATCATCTGATCGTGGGTGTATCTCTATATTAGTTTTATTGGATTTTAGTGCTGCGTTTGACA
Source organism: Carassius carassius (assembly GCF_963082965.1). Classification (NCBI taxonomy): domain Eukaryota; kingdom Metazoa; phylum Chordata; class Actinopteri; order Cypriniformes; family Cyprinidae; genus Carassius; species Carassius carassius. Next base: position 18,730,416 of record NC_081804.1, read on the forward strand.
CAATTGACCACAACATTCTTTTGCATAGACTTGAACACTTTGTTGGCATTAATGGAAGTGGATTAGCATGGTTTAAATCGTACTTATATGACCGCCATCAGTTCGTAGCAGTGAATGAAGATGTATCATATCGATCACAAGTGCAGTATGGAGTACCTCAAGGCTCAGTACTAGGGCCGCTATTCTTCACGCTTTATATGTTGCCCTTGGGAGATATCATCAGGAAACATGGTGTTAGCTTACACTGTTATGCTGATGATACTCAGCTCTATATTTCTTTGCGGCACGGTGAAACACACCAATTTAAAAAAACTAATGGAATGCTTAGTCGATATAAAAAACTGGATGACGAGTAATTTCTTACTGCTAAATTCTGAAAAAAACAGAGGTGTTAATTATAGGACCTAAAAACTCCGCTTGTAATAACCTAGAACACTGTCTAAGACTTGATGGCTGCTCTGTCAATTCTTCATCATCAGTTAGGAACCTAGGTGTGCTACTTGATCGCAATCTTTCCTTGGAAAGCCACGTTTCTAGCATTTGTGAAACTGCATTTTTCCATCTAAAAAATATATCTAAATTACGGCCTATGCTCTCAATGTCAAATGCAGAAATGTTAATCCATGCATTTATGACCTCAAGGTTAGATTATTGTAATGTTTTATTGGGTGGTTGTTCTGCACGCTTAGTAAACAAACTACAGCTAGTCCAAAATGCACCAGAAAGAGTTCTTACTAGAACCAGGAAGTATGACCATATTAGCCCGGTCCTGTCAACACTGCACTGGCTCCCTATCAAACATCGTATAGATTTTAAAATATTGCTTATTACTTATAGAGCCCTGAATGGTTTAGCACCTCAGTATTTGAGTGAGCTCCTTTTACATTATAATCTTCTACGTCCGCTACATTCTCAAAACTCAGGCAATTTGAAAATACCTAGAATATCAAAATCAACTGCGGGCGGCAGATCCTTTTCTTATTTGGCGCCTAAACTCTGGAATAACCTACCTAACATTGTTCGGGAGGCAGACACACTCTTGCAGTTTAAATCTAGATAAAAGACCCATTTCTTTAACCTGGCATACACATAACATACTAATATGCTTTTAATATCCAAATCCGTTAAAGGATTTTTAGGCTGCATTAATTAGGTAAACCGGAACTGGGAACACTTCCCATAACACCCTATGTACTTGCTACATCATTAGAAGAATGGCATCTATGCTAATATTTGTCTGTTTCTCTCTTATCCCGAGATCACCGTAGCCACCAGATCCAGTCTGTATCCAGATCAGAGGGTGACTGCAGTCACCCGGATCCAGTACGTATCCAGAACAGATGGTGGATCAGCACCTAGAAAGGACCTCTACTGCCCTGAAAGACAGCGGAGACCAGGACAACTAGAGCCCCAGATACAGATCCCCTGTAAAGACCTTGTCTCAGAGGAGCACCAGGACAAGACCACAGGAAACAGATGATTATTCTGCACAATCTGACTTTGCTGCAGTCTGGAATTGAACTACTGGTTTTGTCTGGTCAGAGGAGAACTGGCCCCCCAACTGAGCCTGGTTTCTCCCAAGGTTTTTTTCTCCATTCTGTCACCGATGGAGTTTCGGTTCCTTGCCGCTGTCGCCTCTGGCTTGCTTAGTTGGGGACACTTCATCTACAGCGATATCGTTGACTTGATTGCAAATAAATGCACAGACACTATTTAACTGAACAGAGATGACATCAGTGAATTCAATGATGAGCTGCCTTTAACTGTCATTTTGCATTATTGACACTGTTTTCCTAATGAATGTTGTTCAGTTGCTTTGACGCAATGTATTTTGTTTAAAGCGCTATATAAATAAAGGTGACTTGACTTGACAAACTATTATACATTTCAATATAGCGTCTATTCAGGCAAGTTATGACCCTAGATAATAATACTGTATATGATTATCTCAAGATGACTCACAGTTGAATGTTTAGGTGTTTTGTATTTGTTGCATTTTAAACAGATCCACTGACTGCAAAAAGAGTTCTCAGCTGCACCATTGCATATTATAAGAAACGACTGGAAGAAGACAGACTCTATTTGCCAATATGAGTTGTATACCTCAGAGAATACTGCTTGAATACTGTCACATAATGCAAATGATATATCCCACAATGTAATGTGCTTCCACTTTGAATTGTGACAAATAAAATGGAACTAATATCAACCTTGACTGATATCAGCATCTCCATTATGTGTGATCTGTAATAAATAGTGTACAGTGCAGTGTTCACTGAGCAACACACTAGTGTTCTATTCTGAATATGTAAACCTGCATTTTTTTACACACAATCTCAGAACAAAAGGCACAAAAGCAGTCACTGTGGCAGTACCTTTTTAAATGGTACACCTATGTATCTACAGAGTCCATATTGGTACCTTAAATGTACATGTTAATACCCAAAAGGTACAAAATTGTACCTTAGAATACATATATGTGTAGTATATGGTGTACTGCCTTTTATATATGATGATTTAAATAGATATACTTATGAATGGGTTCAAATGCTATTAATAAAATTAATAAAAATAAGAATAAACACACACGATATAATGTCTCCTCTCTCTCTCTCTCTCTCTCTCTCTCTCTATATATATATATATATATATATATATATATATATATATATATATTTCAACACATACACACATGCAGATATATCACACAATCTTTGACAGAATCTGTATTGCATAACGCACCATATAAATAAAGATGACTGGATATATAACACAGATATCATTTCAGCCCATTCAGTGACCTAACCATGTTATTGACAGGCTTCATGAAATTCAGCCAAATGTCATGTGAGGACAGCTGGTGAGTAAATTAAACAAATGTAGCTGGATTAGTGTTTATATAATGCACGTAGAGCCGAGTTAAGACCTAGAATAAGGAAAGTCCACGATTGAAGGTATTATTTTTATTCTACTGTAACCAAAAAAAGGACAAAGAGAGATACGCTGCTATCTGAAAAGTAGCTGATAGCTACAGAACAAAATTAGTTGAAGTAAAGATCTTTCCTTGCTTGAGGGAAATGAGAGAGTGAACAGAGTGAAGGAAATGAGGTCAGTGGGTTTGCCCGTCTTCCCTTTCTGAAAACCGTGCATAATTTATCTCTGGTTCCCCACCGCTCTCGACACGCAGGAGTTTTACATCGCCCTGCCCCACTAACAGATGCTTTTTATAGATCGGAGAGGCAGAGTGGGCTGGGTAACTCTACACCCCTCTCAGAGCCAGTCTTTACGGGACGTTAAGGGGCTGCTGGCTGACCATCAGATGAGGCTGGATTTACAGGAGCTCGACTGAGGCTTTTTCAAAATCAAGTGATTTACAGCAGCTAGACTGACTCTGTGATACTGTTAGCAAAGTGCAATGCAGCCTAAATTAATTATTTGTGAGTTTCATAAATTCAATTTCCATCAGTCTGGACTGTAAATTTGGTCTCAGCACTTTGTAATGGAATAAAATGGATTATAACGGAATAGTATCTAAAAATAAAAATGAATATTTGTTGAGAATTTACTCACCCCCAGGTCAAACAAGATGTAGATGAGTTTGTGTCTTCATCAGATTTGGAGAAATGTAGCATTGCATCACCTGCTCAACAGTGGTTGCTCAGTAGTGAATGGGTGCCGTCAGAATGAGAGTCCAAACAGCTGATAAAAACATCACAACAATCCACAAGCAATCCAGACCATCAATTGATTCTCCAGTGAAAAAGTCATCTCATCTGAATCAGGAGAGAAATATGCACAAATCAAACAGCATTTATAAGCAGGAAACAGAATATGTGGGTAGATTTTGATGTGATAGGACAACAGGGGATGGGATTTTTCACTGGAAGAAGTGTTCTTATGAAAAATGGACTCGCATTTTAGCCAGAAGCAACGGTTTGAAGTGAAAAACATCTTAACAATAGATTTGTTTGATCTATTTTTAGTTTCTAACAAACAACAAGCTTTCCACTTCACAGGATGTTGGTGTTGATGTTTTTATCAGCTGATTGGACTTTGATGGCACCCATCCACTGCAGAGGATCCACCGGTGAGACATCTGATGAAGAAACAAACTCCTCTACATCTTGAATGGCCTGAGGGAGAGTACGTTTTCAACTATTTTTAATTTCTTGGTCAACTATTCCTTTAAAAATGTGTTTTTAGGTAATGTTTTTCATGTGACTGTTGTTTTTTATGATCATCAAAACTGAAATCTCTCTATTTCAATCACACTGGGCCTTAGGTTAGTAGCAGATGGCACTTTTCCAGAGCTTAACTGTGTTCAGCACAGAATTACACACAAGCCAGTCAGCGCCGCACTGAAACATACAGACGGGAGATTACAGTATCCATCACTCTACTCTCTTCAAATGTCAAACAATGTCATAGTGTCCCCTGTACATAAACATATACAAGCTGAATATCTACTCGTGTGTATTCACTTGCCATCAAATGGAAATTCTTGCTAAATAGACATAGTTCATTTCTAAACTATGAATATTAAACTACATACAGTAGAAAATGAATAGCACTTAAAACTATTTCAAACTTACAAGTAACATTATTTCATTACAAATGCTGTCACAATTGTGTGGCAATTTGTTGGTTAATATAAGTGTTACCATTTTTAGGTTAATTTAATTTTATTTAACATTGGAAACACTGAATGGGGAGAGCTGCTTTAATACATGGTAATAAACTAAATTATTATAGCACCTTTACAGGTAGCTCTTCAAGATTTTTTGCAGAGAAAATGTATTAAAAAGGTTACATAGAAATATGATACAGTATTATAGTCAAAGGCAAACAAGTTAACATATAAAAAAGTTCAGAAAGGCTGAAACTTTAAAAAATATATATATTTATATATTTACTTTAAAATTCCCTGGATACAAAGATTGATTTTTTTTGCAGAAACAATTTACACTTGAAACCTATTAACAAGGTCCAATAACCAATGTCTTTATTAATCTTGACACTCCCATGATTTTTGAGCAAGTGATTCCCATTACTTTTATTGTGGTTTGACTTCACAAAGTACGGTATAGAAATTTCCTTGACATTTTCCATAAATTTTAAAATTTTAACAATTTGCATTAATTTTTTCAGCCATGAAAACAAATTGGGGTATTCATTCATTCACTCATTTATTAAAAGCCAACACGTTTCTGATAATCACAGGTTGTTGTTTTAAATAATACATCTATTGGTCTGTCTGGGGGTCTGTGATCTGCAGCGATACTCTTCCCCATCTGTGTGCTATGTAACATGACAGGTGGCAAGTGTTGTGCAACACACACACACTCTCTTTGACACAGAAAAAGATCAATTCACAGCTCCCCCGTGGAGAAAGCCACGTCTCCCTGAAAGTGGGCCCTCTCTTTTTAGCAACCTATATCTAGTTTAACAACTCACCTGTCCTATCTATTACATCAAACATATAGCTTGAGCTTATATACAGTCATGAGAGCCAGGAATGTGGTGCCAATCCCAGACACGCTGATATCGTCAGCCTCCTACTAACTTCAGTTATTGGAGAGTCGCCCATGTCGCAGGAAGTCCTCGCGTCTGGCCAATCTGTTTGTGACGGCAATGGATCACTGCCACACAGCCAGAATCCCATGTTAACAAACTGCTTGCTTTTCAATTACAAATTTCTGGAGAGAAATCATCTAGCAGTTTGTTTATCCACATGCCATGGTTTCTTTAACAGTGAAGTCTTTATTATGGCTTCCGGTCTTTGTTCTGAAGCCATAAGGATTCTGATGCTTGTTGTTTGATTCTGGAGTGAGGCATATACAGTACTGTAAATTATCACCGCCGCGGAGGCATATATCAGTTTATTGCTTTGGGTTATTGTCCTGGTTGGAATTGATTTTGGTGCTCCACTGAGTCTTCAATGGTTTGAAGATGTCAGTACAGGAGCTAATAAATCTCTTATGGCCGCAGCTGAGAAATGTTGGTTATTTGGCACAGGTTAGTCTTACAGTAGATCTAATTTCTTCTTCTTATCACATTGCCCATGTCTCTGCTACATGTGGCTTCTCTTGAATGAAAGTGTGTTAGTCTCTAATTCTGGCTGTTTGTCGGTTTCATCTGTTTAGGTTTCAGTAGTCCAGCTTTCATCACAATGTGCTTAATGTATGGCACATTTACATTGTGATGTACTGTCGGATATATATATATAGCTTTTGTATCAGTCCACTGGAAAACTAAGGCCATTTTTACCAGTAGATTGTTCACTTTGTTCCAAAACAGGGAACTGAAATGTTACAATCCGTGTACAATCACACAAGTAATGCAAGTAATGTAATCAAATTACTTTTTTCAAGTAACTAGTAAAGTAGTGCATTACTTTTTAATTGACAAGTACATTTCTGAGTTACTTTTTCAAATAAGTAACTCCAGTTACTTTGTATTCCAATTTATTTTGCTGGCACAACTGCATTATTAAAAATATCCCGTTACTCGCTGATTTGTCTCAAGTTTTGCCACAGGAAAGGAACTGTGAAAAGATTTTCTGTCAGAATGTAATATGAAGATTGTATAATGTAACATCTGAAAAGTGGATAACAGGCACAACATTGGCACACCATCTTGATTGAATGGATCACATGATGAACATGCATCAGCATTTTCAAAAAGCTCGGATTTCGCTGAGCAAAAATGCCCCAAAACAGAGCTAAAAAAGATGTGTTTTTAAATGTATCAAGATTGAAGTGGATTTAGCTGTAGTCCAGTTTGGCCCTGAACCTAAAATGAATTTGAGAGCATATTTTCAAGTCCACTTCAGTTTTATGTGGTAAATAATAAACCCCATCCTCAGCCGTCTGTCACACTTCCTAGAATTATCATTAGCCGAGAATTCATCTCATGCTTTTAAGATTAGCCGAAATGCTAATTTTCATTATTTATGGTATTGTTAGTGTATTATCCATTATCAACACACAAATAGTACAATTTGCAAAAAACATAATGCTCACAATGTATTACCCTGGCACTGCATATTTCTGTGATAATGTGATAAGATACACTGTATGCCAGAGAAGGAGTCTGGGGACACACATGCTTTGATGTGGACATAACTGAATATAAAACCCAGTCTTCTGCAGAGGCCTAAACATCAAAGAGTCTCTTTCTCTCTATTCCCATCACATCTCACCTTCCCTGACTGACATGTTTCTTCCTCTGCAGTCTCCACACTTCACTCTTACTGTATATCAAGGGCATGCACTGTTTGGGCAAAATCCTGTTTTGCTGTAAAATGCTGTAGTTATTTTGTCATTAAGCACTTGAGACAGGCGAGGTTCTGGAGTCGGTGGATATTTGGGTTTTGGTCAGGCATCTGAGGAAGCTTCAGGGCCATTCTTTGATGCAGAATTTGACAGCAAAAACAGCTGAACAGTTTAAATGAGCCAGCACTAGTTTGCTGGGGTCCCAGGTTCGGTCAGGCCGGTCTGTTGGCAGTTTTCTGAGCCAGCCTGAGACCAGCTAAAGACCAAGTTGTGTTGTTTTTACAACATCTGGGATTCTTTTGGATGCAATTTCACCCAAATCAGACTTTTTACACATACTACAGTACTTTGTAAATTTGTAAAACAAATTGGTCAAGAAAATATTTTTACTGTTAGTAAATTTTACAAAAGTACAAAGAAATTGCAAGTAACGCTAAGCATGGAATTAAGCATTAATAGTTGATAATCAAGCAATAACTACCAAAAAACTGACATTTCTATAACATTTTAAAGGTTTCCTTATTACACGTTACATGTACTTACTATTACAATTAATTACGCATGATTACATGCAAGTAACCATAAACCAAACCCTAATCCTAACCCTACCATATAGTGAGTACATTTAATTAATTAATATCATTCAGTACTTAAATGTTTAAGTACACCGTAACAAGGACACCTTAAAATAAAGTGTAAATGACATTTCTAAATTTGTTACGATACCTTTAAGAATATTAATATTTGCTACCACCATGGGGGAAAACTGCCACAACATTAAGGGCATACTGTAAAGATAAATGCAACAAGCCTAGAACATGACAATGAGGTGAAAAGTTCTTGAGGTGTTAAAACACTGGTGAAAACTTGTGGATTTGCATACGTTTACTTCAAATTTCATTAGAAATAAGTATGATGGTTAATGGTTAATCTGCATGCCAAATTTGCTCTTAAGTCACACAGTGTGTTTTATGTAGTTTTAAATTAAAGGGGAACCCAAACCGAAAACCAGTTCCAGCGAACACTTGCAAACAGTCTCACAAACTCTTGTGGTTGGAACTACAGCTCTCGACCTAGTTTTCTTGTTAGTATAACATGTGGACTTTAATAGATCATGCTCCTGAGTGCACATGTTTGTGTGTGCTCTAAGAGGGAAACTGCGACTGAATTATAACACAAGAGAACAAACTAGTCGAGTAGTCCTCAGATGCCATGTTCATTATCTGCAGCAGTAATCTAATGTTTATTCGACCTTAAACTAGTTAATTCTCTGAAATTATTATTCAACCGCGCATGACGACGTCAATGGCGACTCCGATTTCATATTATTGAACACAGTCCTGACTAGTTTATTTTTCCAGCAATGCTAGGTAAGCAGTGAGGGATGCTGTTAAACACTCCCTATTCCTATTCCCTATTCTGACACACAGGTTCATTTGTCACAATTGAACAGATTTCAAGGCTTTGTTCCAGAGGGACTGCCAGTGTGATAAGTGTGACTTTTGGACTTTTGGATAAAAGCATCTGCTTACTGTAATAAACAGAAATTGCACTAGTGAACTAGTCTCCCGTGAAACCCTGAAGAAGCAGCATTTGGTGGCTTTAGCTTTGTCCTGGCATGCTGCACAAATCCTAAATAATTAACCGGGAGTCATTAAAGAGCCTCTAATGGTTGCAATAATCTGCATATCCGCTCTTAGATCGATAGCTGATGACCGTGACCGAGTCGCCTCTAGGTAGTGCAAAGTGCCACTATAAATACATGCTTAAAAAGGGGAAAAGTCTAATTTACTGTGGCACAAGAAATGGCATCACACTGGAGCCATTCAGTCCAATCACGTAACATTCAGAGATACAATGAGGAAGAGCTTGATAATAAAGTGTGTCCTCATAGGTGTGGAACAGACTCTCTTTTAGCTTCTAATCCCTCTTAGCTACTATTACTGTCCTTGTAAATCTTTCAGCACTTTTCTGCTATCAGAGAAGTAATCAGGTTGAGTGAATTTCCTCAGGAACTACTGTATAATAGCTTTCATGTGTTATTATATATTACATTTATTTAAGCATAAGATAACATAAAATAAAATCCATTACATTCTTATAATTTATTATGATAAATAATTTTCCTTGTGATTTATTTTTGTTTTGTTTTGTTTAGTTTTTTTAATTATTCAAATGTGTTGATAGGGCCACAGTTACATTATGTGTTGTTAAAACAACACGGACATCTGGTTCTTTATTTATTTAAGTTATTTTAACTTGTATAATTAGTATTCGTTTTTAGTATTATATGTTGACTCTATGGAGAAGTTCTGGAACAGGAGTAAAAATTTTGTTCTCATGTGTAGAGAATGACAATAAAGAGTCAAACATTATAATAATTATTATTATTACATTTTATAAATTAAAATAAATTAATAATAATTCCTATTATTATCATTATTATTATTTTATCATTTTTATACTAAAATCTTTTTTTTAATGTGTGATAGGGCTACATTTTCAAATAAAAACTTTCATTATTATTAATGTTGTTGTTTTTGTATAATTACACTGATTTTCCATAAAACAAATATGCATCCCCATATGTATTGTTATTATCTAAATAGTTCAAGAATTCAGGAATGCTGTGATGTTTTTCTTGTATGGCCCACTGCTAACTGGCTGCAGGAGACGGATGGATTTGGGATTTCTAAACTAAACTGCTGCAGAAGATTGATGCTAAAGTCGGCTAGATCTGCTTAATGAGATGAGAGTGCTGTAAATAATCTACGCACAAATACACAGACTGCAAGTTACTAGGTGACAATGCATCTTTTACCCGTTTCAATCTCCATTTCAGTCTCCATAACAGCATGCTGTAGTACTAATGAGATTTTATAGAGCTGTTTCCTCAAGTGCTTTTCTTTACAGTGACCACGTCCTGAGAAGTGTAATCATATCTGTTTGTGTTACTGTATCTAATATCTTCAATACAAGGGACAAAGCACTTTATCAAAACAAAGTGTAACATACAGTACGCCTCTAGTTTCACAGTAGTGCACGAAAGTTGTTGTCCTTTTCTTCCCATGGCGAGCTACTAAAACCTGTAAAACTGTCTCTTTCTTTTCCATTTCACTGTAATCAAACCATCAATTCAGTCAGAATCACCCTGAGAGCAGCGATTTTCAGCACAGTGTGATTTAATAGGCAGACGACCACTTAGTGTGTGTGCGACCCCATTAAACCAGATGAAGGAAGATCAATGGAAAGTGTTTTCCCATAACCCTGAGTCAAGATCTACCAGTAACTGCACTGTTTTTTTTATTCTATGGTTCATGTTACTAATCACCAAAACTACAGCTATGAGAACAACAAGAGCGAAGCAACATCCAGTCCAATTAACTCAAATGGCAAAAATAAATCTGTATAACCCCCAAGTTACATCAGAGCTGCACATCACAGATGAGTAGTTTTAATATAAAAAAAATAGACAAATATATCAGAGAGAAAGCAATGCTTTAAAAAAAAATCCATCCTTTCAGATTATGGGATCAAACAAAGGCAAAAAATAAATACTAAAACAATATAATCACATATTAAGAAGCATTTAAAATATTTACACAATAAAATGAATATTTTAATATTTAAATGTGTTTTTAAAGCCTTGAAAACGCATCTATGATCTACGCGAATAAGCTCAAGTGTTGTTTCTCTCGTGATCTGTTCATGAGAACGATACTGTAGTCTCGTGGCATCTGTAGCACTCGAATATGCGACAAACACTTCATCACGAAGTTGAGCATATCATGAAAGCATCTTTAAACCGTACACTGGGTAGCCTACAGCTGCCCAGAGCCGCACTTTCCCCCAAAACACGTTATCACACACAAACCCCCGCAGAAACAGCGCACGCACTGACCCTTCTGCTGCTTGAAGGACTGTATGGATCCAGAGTGATGCACCATGGTGGTTCCCGACACAGATCCTCGCGTGCAGAAGATGAAGGCAGGATACATGGGAGAGTATGGAGCGATCGCGTAGATGTCTCTCCTCTGCGCAACCCGACACCTGGCTACCCTCGAGCTCCACCATCCGGGGATGTTGTCATGGTTTCGCACTGTAAGAGGGTGGACGGACACCCGTCAGTGGCTCGATGTTTTGGGGGACGTTCACACAGGACGTGCTCTCGCGTGCCGTCTGCGCTATTTTAAACTGTTGGACACATACACTTGTACGCTGCGTCTGTGACTGTTACGTCGCGTCCTGCTCTTTATTCCTAATGCTTTGCGACATAGCGTTGCGACCTAATACGCGCTGTCAAGTTAAACAGTAACTTTTTGAAAAACACATCTCCGACGCTTTCTGTTCCATTCCGTTCTGTTTTTGGACACGAGATAAGGAGATGATGAGACTCGAATGACTCGAAACGTGTCAATGCCATTATCCCGGGAAATAATACACCAGCTATAGTCATAATCTCCAGCTATTTGCTCCATTTTGTCAGAGAATATAGTCATGAGGCAGAAAACATGTTCTGCATACTGTAAAAAGCATGTGGTAAAAAGGCAATGTCGATTAGCAATGGATTATAAATATATACCAACTACAAAAAAAAAAAAAACTCTCTTACCTCTGTGCTTGCCAACAAGGGTTTCTGCAGTGAGTACTAAGTCATGTTTTACCAGGGATCGAATACTTGTTTCACTCACTGAAATGCAAATCAATTTCTAACCTTAATATAACGGTTTATTTATGGATTTTTTTGGTTGGTATTCTGTCTCTATATATTAAAATAAACCTACCATAAAACCATTTATACATACCATTTCTTTGTAGGTGGACAAATTTACAAAATCAGCAGGGGATCATATAAATTTAAGGTATGGACTCTTTAGGTACAAAGGTTTGCCTTTTGAAAAGGTACCACCCCAGTGACAGCTTTTTTACTTTTTTTTCTAAAATTGTACAAGAAATGTACCCCAGACGTACAATGTATCAATATAATTACAGTCCAATGTAAATATATAAAGGCCAAAAATCATGTCAAAACCACTGCGGTAAGCCTTGAAGTTTAAATGCAGCCTACTAATCCATTTTAGGCACAAATAAAGTTTTCCGACTTCCATATTATCGCTACTCTTATAATCTTCTCATAGGCCTGTAAAACAGTGGAAGGTCACTAACTCAGTCCCACAAAGAGTTATTTTGAGAATGCTTGAAATTGCTGGACTGAAGTGAAAATATTCTTTGATAACTTAAAGGTTCTTTGCTCTCATTTTGTACAATGAAAGAGTTACAGGCTAATTAGTAACTTTACAATGATTTTTGTTCGTTTTTTTAATTCACTTTAAATACAAAATCAGTCATATTAAAAGTATTTTATGGTATGACACTCAGATCTGGTACTTAAGTAAAAAGCCAGATTTTTATGCAAAGTTAATATACACTATTAGGCTACTTTGCCTATTGCCCATTATAGATCAACTAACATAATCTATAAAGGTGCAAAATGCATTTACTTACACATGTTTGAGAATCAAGATATTTCATGATATATTTTGGGAGTATTTAGAAGAAATTTTTTTTTTATAAAATGGCGATTCTATTGTACAGAACGTGAATATAGAGACACCAGCCACCATAGTCAAATGTTTACCGGGAGCCAGAGCGCCTGACATCTTGGCAAATTTAAAAGTGCTGGCTAATGCTAAGCGTAAAAATACAGTAAAATTGTAATTCATGCCAGCGCTAATGATGTTCAACTTCGCCAGTCGGAGATCACTAAAAATAATATTAAAGAGGTGTTTGAACTTGCAAGCACGATGTCAGACACTGTAATATGCTCTGGTCCCCTCCCTGCTTACCGTGGTGATGAGATGCATAGCAGATTGTCATCACTCAATGGCTGAAAGTCTAAATGGTGCCCGCAGAATAACATAGGTTTCATAGACAATGGACAAGCTTTCGGGGCAGACCTGACCTGTTGAAAAGAGATGGTCTTCATCCCTCCTGGGGTGGCGCCGCTCTTCTCTCTAGAAATATGGCAAATAGTCTTAGAGTTTATACTTGACTAACTGGGGCCCAGGTCAGGAGACAGACGGACTGGCTAAATCGACTGTCTGCCAGCTGCCTCACGTCACAGAGGTCAGTTAATTCTCAGCACATAGAGACCCTTTCACCTAGATATCATTAATGTTGGCATTAATGGAAGTGCATTAGCATGGTTTAAATCGTACTAATATGACCACCATCAGTTCGTATCAGTGAATGAAGATGTATCATATCAATCACAAGTGCAGTATGGAGTACCTCAAGGCTCAGTACTAGGGCCGCTACTCTTCAAGCTTTATATGTTACCCTTGGGAGATATCATCAGGAAACATGGTGTTAGCTTTCACTGTTATGCTGATGATACTCAGCTCTATATTTCTTTGCGGCTCGGTGAAACACACCAATTTGAAAACAAATGGAATGCATAGTCGATATAAAAAACTGGATGACGAGTAATTTCTTACTGCTAAATTCTGAAAAAACAGAGGTGTTAATTATAGGACCTAAAAACTCTGCATGTAATAACCTAGAACACTGTTTAAGACTTGATGGCTGCTCTGTCAATTCTTCATCATCAGTTAGGAACCTAGATGTGCTATTTGATCGCAATCTTTCCTTAGAAAGCCACGTTTCTAGCATTTGTAAAACTGCATTTTTCCATCTCAAAAATATATCTAAATCACGGCATATGCTCTCAATGTCAATTGCAGGAATGTTAATCCATGCATTTATGACCTCAAGTTTAGATTATTGTAATGCTTTATTGGGTGGTTGTTCTGCATGCTTAGTAAACAAACTACAGCTAGTCCAAAATGCACCAGAAAGAGTTCTTACTACAACCAGGAAGTATGACCATATTAGCCCGGTCCTGTCAAAACTGCACTGGCTCCCTATCAAACATCGTATAGATTTTAAAATATTGCTCATTACTTATAAAACCCTGAATGCTTTAGCACCTCAGTATTTGAATGAGCTCATTTTACATTATAATCCTCTACAGTACATCCACTATGTTCTCAAAACTCAGGCAATTTGATAATACCTAGAATATCAAAATCAACTGCGGGCGGCAGATCCTTTTCCTATTTGGCGCCTAAACTCTGGAATAACCTACATAACATTGTTCGGGAGGCAGACACACTCTTGCAGTTTAAATCTAGATTAAAGACCCATCTCTTTAACCTGGCTTACACATAACATACTAATATGCTTTTAATATCCAAATCCGTTAAAGGATTTTTAGGCTGCATTAATTAGGTAAACCGTTACCGGGAACACTTCCCATACCACCCGATGTACTTGCTACATCATTAGAAGAATGGCATCTACGCTAATATTAGTCTGTTTCTCTCTTATTCCGAGGTCACCGTAGCCACCAGATCCAGTCTGTGTCCAGATCAGAGGGTCACTGGAGTCACCCGGATCCAGTACGTATCCAGACCAGATGGTGGATCAGCACCTAGAAAAGACCTCTACATCCCTGAAAGACCAGGACAACTAGAGCCCCAGATACAGATCCCCTGTAAAGACCTTGTCTCAGATGACCACCAGGACAAGACCACAGGAAACAGATGATTCTTCTGCACAATCTGACTTTGCTGCAGCCTGTAATTGAACTACTGGTTTCGTCTGGTCAGAGGAGAACTGGCCCCCCAACTGAGCCTGGGTTCTCCCAAGGTTTTTTTCTCCATTCTGTCACCGGTGGAGTTTCGGTTCCTTGCCGCTGTCACCTCTGGCTTGCTTAGTTGGGGACACTTCATCTACAGCAATATCGTTGACTTGATTGCAAATAAATGCACAGACACTATTTAAACTGAACAGAGATGACATCAATGAATTCAATGATCAACTGCCTTTAACTGTCATTTTGCATATTGACACACTATTTTCCTAATGAATGTTGTTCAGTTGCTTTGACGCAATGTATTTTGTTTAAAGCGCTATATAAATAAAGGTGACTTGACTTGACACTATTTAAACTGAACAGAGATGACATCATTAAATTCAATGATGAACTGCCTGTCATTTTGCATTATTGACACACTGTTTTCCTAATGAATGTTGTTCAGTTGCTTTGACGCAATGTATTATGCTTAAAGCACTATATAAATA
This sequence comes from Carassius carassius, assembly GCF_963082965.1. Taxonomy (NCBI): domain Eukaryota; kingdom Metazoa; phylum Chordata; class Actinopteri; order Cypriniformes; family Cyprinidae; genus Carassius; species Carassius carassius. The sequence goes on from NC_081804.1 coordinate 18,745,835, forward strand.
AAGGTGACTTGACTTGACTTGTATTGGTTTTACTGGAAACTGTAATGGTGCCTGTTGGTCTCTACTGGTAATTGGTTGCATTCTATTAGTGGCCTGTTAAAACCTAAATCCTAATGGAATTTGTCCCAAAACACACTACAGATAACCATTTGGTTAAAAGTTAATAGTTTGTAATGTAATTCAGACTTTCTGTGTTTGATTTATTTGGGGGGGGGGTATTGTTTACCAAAATTTATCAAGAAAACAACATCATAAGGATATTAAGGAAAGACCATGAAGATATTTTTGTAAATTTCCTACTGTAAATATATCACGACTTGATTTGATTAGTAATATGCATTGCTAAGAATTAATTTGGACAAATTCAAAGGTGATTTTCTCAGTATTTAGATTTTTTTTTCACCCTCAGATTCAAGATTTTCAAATAGTTGTGTCACAGTCTTCTGTCTTTCTGTCACTGTCTTCTGTGAGTGTTGTGTTTGTTTGGTGCCATGTGCTCTCTCCTGTCCTTTTCTGACCCCACCCACCGTGGCTGATCACCATTCCCACGAGGCGCCGGTGGCCGCTCAGAAAGCTCCAGAGGTGGCGGCGTCCACTCACTACCCTCTCGGGCGGCGGCGTCCGCTCTCAGTTCCCCCGAGGCAGCGGTGTCCGCTTAAAGTTCCCCCAAAGTGGCGGTGGCATCCGCTAACAGTTCCCCCGAGGCAGTGGCGGTGGTGTCCGCTCACAGTTCTCCCGAGGCAGTGGCGGTGGTGTCCGCTCACAGTTCCCCCGAGGCGGCGCCGTCCGCACACAGTTCCCCCGAGGCGGCGCCATCCGCTCACAGTTCCCCCGAGGCGGTGGCAGCGTCCGCTCTCAGTTCCCCCGAGGCGGCGCCATCCACTCTCGGTGCCCCTGGAGTGAACCTTTCTACCTCTTTCTCCAGGCCCTCTTCCACGACACGGGCCTGGCCCTCTATCCCTCCCCCTGATCCACCTCCGTTCCACCTCCCGCCCTGATTTCTAACTTTGGAGTGTCTGGAATCCACTCCTTAAGAGAGGGGTAACATAGGTGTCACAGTCTTCTGTCTTTCTGTCACTGTGTTCTGTGAGTGTTGTGTTTGTTTGGTGCCATGTGCTCTCTCCTGTCCTTTTCTGACCCCGCCCACCTTGTCACCTCATTACTGTTTAGTTGCTCCACCTGTGTTTCTCCCTTGCTCCCGGACTCATTACCTTCACTCCGCACACCTGTTTTACCCGCTCACACACACACACACACACACACACACACACACCTGGTGCCCATTGCCTTGGCTATATATTCTCCTCTGTCACACCACTCTGTCTGGCTGGATTAATGTTAATCGTAATTGTTACTTGTTACTCGTGTCTTGGATTTCTATTACTTCTGCCCTTGTCCTGGTTATCGGTTTCTGTTTTGTTTTTGCCTTGTCTGTTTTTTGTTTTGTTTTAATTAAAAGATTCTTCCCTGCATTTGGACCCAGACCATGTTTTTTCCTCTGCACGTCCTACCGTTCCGTGACAAGTTGTATCTCGGTCAAATATTGTCTGATCCTAATAAACCATACATCAATAGAAAGCTTATTCATTCAGTGCGAAAATCGAAAAGCATTCGATTAGCTACTTTATTTCTGTTACATCCTCTGTTATTTCATGGCTATTAGAATAGCTGTGGTTAGACACTAATGATTTCAACTTTCCACACTCATTTAAGCATCAGAATGTTTCAGTATAATGGTCAGTCCAGACAGTCAAATAACAGCTGGTCTCATTAAAAGTCATCTATTCACACTGCTGCTGTCACAAACCCCATGGATACAGTGAACACAGAAAAGCTGTTTGAAATACTATTGGCTCGTGTGATTATGAGTCCAGCCAGCCTATGTTATTATAAGCCAAGCTGACACGCTATTTCAGATCTAAGTTTGGGTTTAAAAGTGACTGCATATGATCCACAGAAAGTGTTTGGTACACCTTTGAGACACTGACTATATCATGGCTGGAAAGGTGAAATTCAATGCGGTCTTTTCCATCATGACTGAAATGTCACATATCCTATGCAAGTTCCCATACTGAAAAAGAGTCTGACAGTGCTTGGAAAAAGTGTTAGAAATCAATATCCATTTAAGGTTAGTGCTGACACCTCAACTATGAGTGACGAATGACAGAGACATCTGCTGAGACCAGCAAAAAACAATTAATCATACAATATTTTGCACACACACATGGAAACATATTGGTAGCATTAATAGAAATCATCGTCTGTACTGCACTGATGCATATTGACATGTTAATTAGTTAAGTCAAGCATCATTTGCTGGGTTGTTGATTCTAACAACCCCTAACGCTAAGTATAAAACTTCAGCACATGAAGCATTGTGCTAGGGGTACGAGTGATAGCTCTAATTATGCAGTTTGTTGAAGAGATGTTCTATTATTTTCCTATGAAGTTAGATGTACGGTTTTCACCTAATGCATGATAAAACAGGTGAACACCCCCCAAAATATAGACAGACCAGAATATCATAAGGACTTGGAGGCTGATACGATAGCAAACATCCAGACAGCCTAGCATCTTAATAGCAATAAGCTAACAACCTACAGTAGAAGACTTGGCAACAACATGCACTGTAGTAACCTCAGAGATGACTTAAGAATCACACAACAATGCACTAACTACCCCTGAAAACAACTTTGTTTTCGAGTAAACTGCATAGCTAGCAAATATATTCAGAAGACCTTTGCATACTAGTGCTCTAGTGACCACTCACAACACCCTAGCAACCACTGTGCAATGTGCTAACTAGTCCTAGGAATCACAAAGAAATGCACTGACTACCCCTGAAAACAACTTTGGCTTTGAGTTAAATGATAGCAGCATCCTAGCAACCAACCAGAACACAGTAGCACAGGGGGTGTCCAGATTTTTAGTTACAACCAGTTGCAAGTTACTTGCCTTGAAGTTTCTCATGAGTCTGAAGATCTTTATTAGCTAGTTCAGTTGTGTTTAATTAGGATTGGAGCTAAACTATAAAGGATAGTGGCCCTCCAGAACAGGTTTGGACATCCCTGCACTAGCAAGCAAATAGTAATGCTCTTACAACGCTTCAGAAGTCATTTGTAACTGTATAGTAGTGCCCTAATGACCACCCACAACACCTTAGCCGCTATGTGCCACTGTTATGTAATAAAAACTAGTAAAAAATACCTTAAAGTAACAACATAGCAAAGCCCTGGGAATCATAAAGAACACCCTAGCAATGGCATACAACATATTAACAATTCAAAGCCTTTGCATCCACCTAAACAACCAAGCAAACAAATAGCTAAAAGTGCTAATTATACATGTTTCCCCCCAAACCCCGCCCACAGCTAGTTCTAAAGATTTCAATGGTCATGCCAATCACAGTGCTGACTGCCTAACCAACACTGAAACAAATACTTACCCACAACCATTACCTACACCCTAACCCCAGAATAGCATTGTTAGCTCATCACTTCAGCGTTAGCATCACTCTAAACTCTGAGCTAAATCAAAAGGAGTACATATTGACAGGTGACTGCACGATTAAGTTGGCCAATTAAATTGGCTACAGGGCGAGGTTTGGAACTGGTTTGGAAGAAGCACATCCATATAGCTAGCATCTGCATAGCAATATACTAAAAGTGTGGTCACATTAGTGAAATTTCAACAAAATTTGTCAGGCAAAAAAGGTCTTAGAACCATATAATAGAACCAAGTAACCTTCTGTTGGACAGCAAGGTGAAGTCGAGTGACCAACTTGAATCAGTTGGGAAATCTGCATGGAGAAATCTTTCTTCATACATGAAATTCCCAAACCTGTGGCTTCCAATTACAATGCAAATTTCTTCTGGAAATATATGACCGCAGATTAACAAACATGTAGCACTGCATCACATAGCAAACACCTACATCAACCTAGCAGTGACTCTGAATGGGAAAGCATTAGTAACAGTTTCTTCAGAAGATGCAAAGGCCTAGTTTATGTACATAACAAACTCTTTCTTGTCAAGTAAGTGCTAATTACCAGAGCTGGTTGCCATGAATTAGTGATAGGAATTCCAGTTCTTTTCAGGGATCTCAGCTCAGCAATAAGAACCATCTCTTTTGCCTCCCAAATATCCCTTTATTTAGCACCACTTCCAGCTTTAATTTAAATTATTCCAAGTAATTACTAAAGCTTTCCAACATACCACAACTGTACATTATTTGTGGTATAAAAAACATAAATTATGTAAAAACATCAAACACTATTACAGAATGTTACAGTGAACTATCAAAACACAAACCATTCCAAAAGAATAATACTTAAAATGGAATACAGTGTGCCATATTATAAATAAAACTCATAGAGCCGACTCATTCACCACGCAACAGCATGAAATGCAGCAACATTAAAGTGCTTGTTTTGTATGGAGTTCCATTTGTGCCAAAAGAATGTTGACTACTTTGTACAACACATTTGTTTACTGTATGTGATGACTTGTCCATAACTTTTAGACATATTTATCATTGTGTTCTATAGACCTTATGTAGCTCCATCCTTTTCCAACACTGCACTCATTGTCTTCTGTCTTCCAGTTCAAATTTCTACAGTGTAAAGATAAGGTCCTTTGAATGGATCCTATGGATTTATGAATGAACTGCTCATTTTGAAATCTTAAATTGGTTATGACATTACAATGCACATGATAATTTCGATAACTATAAAATAAGTAAATACACTTCACGTCATAGAAATATACAAAGCTACCTGTTTCTCTGACTCATAAGGTCTTGAATTAATCTGTAGTCCTTAGGTTTCATCTTAGGTTTTAACCAAGATAAACGTTCTGTTGTTTACCTTAATATCTAAAATGGATTGCAGAATGTTCACTGAGAGCAGCAATTGCATAAAACTGAGCTGAATGCATAACAGAGAGAACAACACAAGCAGTCAACACAATTTTTGGCACAAATGGTATGCCATAGTTTATGTGCTAAAGTCACATAAAATGTGCCTCTTTAAATGATTATTCATGACACTCTAAATCTGAAAGTGCTATTGTGAAATACATTGGACTCAAAATGAGCCCTTTTGCACTTGACAGATTCAAACGAGGACTTTTTACCTTTGTATTGCTTCCTAGACAACTGCAATCAATTACAATAAATGAAACAATGTGCATCTCTTCTCATCCTGGATTATTCATTTCTCTTCCGCCCTCTTTGATGTTTATTTTCTTCATTGCCCGATGTTGGGGTGGTCTGATGAGAAGGGACTTATAATCGAGATGGACATGTGCAGTGGGATGCGTCACGGTGGTCCAAACACTTTAATGTCAGAGGTGTGATAAACAACACGTAAACACAGATGCATCCCAGAATATGACTGTTTGAAAGCCTGAATATGTGAGACAGTTCCATTGTCGGTCCTCATTTTCATCCCCCATCCTGTCTGTGTTTTTCACCTCTGCAGTCGCATGTACAGTACTGTCTGCCTTCCCTGCAAACAGCAGGCAACCTCCACTACCTACTGACCCCACACAGTCTCCGAAGTGTCCTGCTGGACCGTATGTTTGTCCTCTCAACAGCACACTGCACATGCATAGTGTGATTTGTCACAATAATGGAGGTGTTTTTGCAGATTAGCATTGGTCTTGTTTTGATATCCTGGTCAAATGACTTTGCTGCAGTGTACCGCATGTCATTTCCTGAGATCTGATGCTGCCCCCTACTGGAAAAATGAAAGTGCATTAATGTGGATGGGGGAACTGTACTGCATTGCTGTCATTCTGTACTAGGAGTCATTTGGCTTGCCAGTCAAAGTGGCTGATTATATCAGTCTGTTGTATCCACTGATCTTTAATAAAGAACATAATATAGATCAGTGGTTGTATGCATGGCATGTGATGTCATAAACAGGGTAACAGCAGTAAGTTATTTAAATTACGATCTTTTAAAAAAAAATCATATTTTAGTTTTCTAAAAAAAAAACTTTTTCATGACTCATCATGTATTATATTGTCTTTATTCTGTTCAGGGTAATCATTTTTAAAACTAAAATTCAACCTAAAACCATTAAAAACTATTATTGTTACTTGAAATAAAATACATTTTTAACTTAAATAAAGGTATGAAAAAAAAAGAAATTGCACATTTAAAATCTCTAGACAAATGTCTATAAAAATTGGAAGATTTTGAAATATGCTAATAATAAACAATTGTTTCTTCATTTACTTCATTTACCGTAAATAAAATAAAATAAAATAAAATAAAATAAAATAAAATAAAATAAAATAAAATAAAATAAAATAAAATAAAATAAAATAAAGCTAGCAAATTGAAGTTCTGGTGTTGGTCTCGGTCTTAGGGGTTCTTCTGGATTTTATTTTTGACCTTGTAGAGTCTGGTCTCAAACTATTCCACTGCGAGACTGTCCTGGATTCATTGTTGTGCAGGTCTGCACAGGTACCAGGACACAGCACATCAGAGCAAATTCCCCACTTATTCCATTTCATTTCATTACATTATTTGGTTTCATTCTGAAGCTTTGGGTTCACTATATGATACACAATATCACTAGTAAAAATAAAACAGAAGGGCAGAAGTGAATTAATCGACTGAGGAGCTCTGAAGTCTCTGTAAATGAAACTGGCAAATGGTTTTCCAAAGCAACAAGATTCCAACAAACTTCATTTATCTAAAAGCTTCTAGACGATTTCTGCTTCTGTGAAGAATTCAAATAAAGCATGGCAGTCCCTTACACTGATTAAAAAATTGATCAGAGGTTGAATCAATAAACCAAGAAGCGTTCCTTCGAGTTATTAGAGTTCCTGTGAGTTAATTTTGAGCTGATCACTTCAGCAATTCAAACTGAATGAATATGTGAAGGAAATTTCAGACAGTTAGTGCTATTGATTTCACTGTTGTTTATAGACACATTCTCTCGTTTAGCAGTTAATCATTTCATGGCTTTCACCACAATAATACAAACCTCAGACAATAATAATAATAATAACTCTCAAACAAAAGTCATCCATAATGAAGGCAGATTTTGACTAAAAGTTTAACTGGATAAAGCCACTTTCTCCTTTTGTTTTTGAATTGTCATTGGTTTCATAATTGCTTATGAAACCATGTTTAAATCTTGCTGAAAAGCTATTAAATAGACTCCCTGAGGGTTATATTAATTTTATTTTCTCCCAGAAGACCAAATGACAATAAATACCACCACAGCAAATGAACCTTCACCTGTTCACCATCACTAGAAACTGCACCATTTTACCGGGAAGTGGACAGATACAATCATAACAGGGAATTAACTTCTCTAAAAAAAATTCTTTATAAACATTTTAGAGACAGTGTGCTGTTCATTTATACATTTTTCTTAATTAAGAGGTTTTGTAATGCCGAATGTTATAAAATTAGTAAGAATTGTTCATATATTTAATAAAGTGTCAAATTAGAAATTATATGTACTTAATTTATATAATTTAATAGATGATTTCTTAAATATGAATAATAGGTAAATATATTGTATACTTATATTTAAGAATATAAATACATTGTAAAATAAGTATGCACTTAAATGTTATAAAAATATATACAGGATAAAATATTTGCTGATAGTGCTAAATTATTTATTGTAATGTATACCAATACATTTACATTTACATTTACATTTATTCATTTAGCAAACGCTTTTATCCAAAGCGACTTACAAATGTCTCAGTTAGGTTAACACAGTACACGTAGCAAGGGCTTTTAAATAATATAATAAATAAAAAGAAAATAGGTAGAATACAAAAAAAAGATTAGAAAGGTGCTAAAATTAGAGGGTCAAATAAAGATGTAAGAGATGTGTTTTAAGTCGATTCTTGAAGATGGCTAAGGAATCAGCTGCTCGGATTGAGTTGGGGAGGTCATTCCACCAGGAGGGAACATTTAATTTAAAAGTCCATAAAAGTGACTTTGTGGTAAATTATTTATTCTAATGTATACCAATACTTCACCAAATCACATTTTATCTTGTGCTATAGTCCTTATATTTATTCTCAATCAAAATAAACATATTTTACCAAAAAATAAGTTCCATCAACTTTCAACAAAAATAATCTCCTTAAAGAATTTCCCTTAACTAACCGTCGTAATTGATAACATTTTCTTATTTGTTTATGTATTTTTTAATAATTGAATTATTTTTATTTCCCTTTTTGATATCAATATTCAGTTTTAAGATGGCTGCTGATAGACTAAAACTACATTTATCAAGCAAGATTAAATAATAAAATACTAAGTCTGCTCCACAGGCTCTGCATTAATTTCCTATATTTGTCACATTTGCCTGTGGATGTGAACATGCCATTTGGAAAGGCTGGAGGAGGAGAGCATGTTACAGACTATCATTCCCAGAATTCAATGCTCATTCATCAGGTGCCCTCCAGCTCAGATGAGCCTTCCAATTCTGCCTGATCTCCATACAGAGATTGAAAAGGAATGGAAGAGGCCGTTTTCTTCTCGCATCCATCAGTTTCAGCATACGAGTTATGCCAACAATGTGAGGTGATGCGCAAAAGCAGCCCTCTTTGTTGGGGACACGTTCTCTCTTGAATCTCCCTCCTTGCCATCTAAGCCCCTTCAGGATACATCTAACTTAAATGGCAAGGCATATGCAGGCTGATCTGCTAAAGACCTGGATAAAGGAGAGGGCCTTTCTCCTGATGAGGTAGTTGGTAGCCCTGATCAAGCACCACAGATCTCTCTCTCTATGCTACCAAGCAGGCCACCTCTGCCATGGGCAGGTCTATGGTGGCCATGGTGGTAACAGAGAGACATCTGTGGGTGAACCTGGCAGATATTGGGAAGAAAGAAAGGGGCTTTCTTCTCAATGCTCTGGTTTCTCCTTCCAAACTATTCAGTACCTCCTTTGAGATGCTAGCCAAGAAGTTCAGGGAGGCGAAGTTGCGCTCAGGGGCCTTCAAATCCTTCATTCCACGAAGGTCCAGGTCAGACAACATAGGGGTCCTGGTCCATCTTGTCTGAGGATCAGAGACAGAGACAGATATTGAAGGCTAGTGTCGCGGCTCGCGCTCCTCCCCCACCTGCGGGAAGGGTTAGGAGGAATCGCGGGTCAAAGGAAGGCAGGCAAGACCTAAGGGACGTGAGCCATACAAGGAGTCAGCGCTTTCATCTGAATCAGAGTAATACTTGAGTATTGACTAGTTCCCTTTGGGGGTTTTATACCTGCCCTTATCTTCCCTTTCCTAATTCCCTTATAACCACCAGTTCTCCACCTGACCGAGGTTAGTTGGGAACTTCTTGCATCACATTCTCCTATGCTGGACCTATAATGTTTTTGGTTGATTCGATGGTTTCATAGTGACCACCAGAGGTGGAAAGAGTACAAAAATATTCTACTCAAGTAAAAGTACCATTACATTAATGAAATTTTACTTAAGTACAAGTAAAAGTACCAGTCTAAAAATCTACTCAAGTAAAAGTAAAAAGTAGCTCATTTAAAATTTACTCAGAGTAAAAATTACTTAGTTACATTTTAACAGTGGGAGGGAGTCAAAATGGGACAGGCCAAGGGTGTCAAACTCAGTTCCTGGAGGGCCACAGTCCTGCACAGTTTAGATATAACCCTAATTAAACACACCTGATCCAGCTAATCTAATCATTTAGGTTTATTTGAAAACTACATGATATGTGTGCTGGAGCAGGGTTAGAACTAAACTCTGCAGGGCTATCGCCCTCCAGGAACTGAGTTTGACACCCCAGGGATAGGTCTATTAATCTCAAACTAGTTGTTTTTAATGAAAGGAATCAGTTATTTAGAATAATAAAACATTTGGGCTGTTACCAGGCAAATCAGTATCAACAAACTCATCTTTTCATGCAGAGGAAATGCAGAAGATTCATTGGAAGTGGCATTTAGATGTATTTACACACTGTTTAGTGCAGGACAAGAATGCATTTAACCTGCAGTTACAAATGCATGAATAATGTTTTGATATACAAGACATAAAATGTTGAATACTCATTTGAAATTATAAGAAATTAATTATTTAAAAAAAATCAAAAGATACTTTAAATGTGAATTTAAAATGGCCAGTATGTGTCAGCAAGTCACTGTTAATAAGTGAGTCATTGCGATTGAACCGAATCATTTAAACGGTTGATTCATTCAGAAACGAAACACTGTCACGTTGCTCAGAGACGCAAAACTGTGCTTTGGTGGCTGTGTTTGGAATTATTTTCTGTTGTAGAAATAGAGCAAAAAAGGCAATATGGTGTCTAAAACGCAAGTCTCTTAATTAACTTGTTTACTGAACTGTTACCTATATATATATATATATATGTATGTATATATTCATGATGATTTTTGGAGGAAAAGATGGCATTCTTTGTGTGATTTTGATTTAATATATGGAATTATATAAATATGTGAATTTTCTGCCCCTATATCTTCAATTTTGTGATCATTCTAAATGCATTTTAGGAGACTGAATCACACAGTGAAAGAACGCACTATAAATGCGCGCGCACATCATTAAAACAAAAATAGCACACTCCTCACCACTGTCTTTTTGGCTAATTTGTGCAAAGCCTCTTGCTAAAATGTCAAAGCTTCATTTTAACCACCAATGCAACGATGCAATTATTTAGCTTACCTCTACATTCTTGCGAAGGGTTGATGTCTTGTCGAGATTTTATAAGCTGCTAGTTTGGTCTTCCTAGGCAAGTACAGCTTACACTGCATAATAGAGCATACATATGGCCAGGGGTTCACTTCATTTCCTTCGAGTTCAACTTCAGAATATGACGGGGTTTCGTTTTCAGCGGTGTCTGCACCACTAACGCCTGTTTTGTCCATCTGCATCTTTCTTGTGATTTTAGCGCCAGTTTGCCCTCCTGCCCATTATTTACTGCCGTAGTTTCCAGGGAGCGATTTTTTTTTACTCAGTAATTAATGTGTTTTAAAATGTAGCGAAGTACAATACTTCAAAAAATATATACTTAAGTAAAAGTAAAATTACAGATTAAAAAAATTACTTTAAAAAGTATTAGTACACAAAAAAGCTACTCAATTACAGTAACGCGAGTAAATGTAATTCGTTACTTTCCACCTCTGGTGACCACCTTACTGATGGTCCGGACTAAAGGGAGTTGCCCCTTAAGCGGGGCTCCAGCACAGGAACCAGGCTGGGTGAGTATGATCCAGGGTTTTGGCCTGCACTCCCCTCAGCATGGTGGCATGGTTAAACTGTTCCCATTAGCAACTCCGAGAGGACGCAGTTTGAAGTTCCCTTGAAAAAGAACGTCTCAGTTTACGAATGTAACCATAGTTCCCTCTAGCTTTCCTGCCATGCTTCGGATGCAAGCTTCAGATGAAGCAATGAATGACGTGTCCTCCCGGCACCTATTTATTTTATAGTCACACCAGGAGTGACGTCAGGGGCTGTTGCCGGCCAACTTGTTGGTGTTTTTTCAATGTATGCTTCAGACATGGGTCACAATGAGGGGTTCCCCATAGTGACCCCTAGAGGATGCAGTGTCTTGTTCCCTTCTCAGGGAACCATGGTTACATTGTAACCTGAGACGTTTTGCATAACCAATTAAACTCATATAGATCAGTGAGACTAATCTTACAAAACACTGATGACTTAATATTTTCAATTAAATCTTGACATTGTATCAGAATCAGAATAAGAATGAGCTTTATTGCCAGGTATGTTTACACATACGAGGAATTGTTTTCGTGACAGAAGCTCCGCAGTAGCTTCAACCAGATGGCAACAGTTCAAAGAGGGCGTGTGCTGGATGTGAGGGATCCAGAGTGATTTTAACAGCCCTTTTGCTCACTCTGGATAAGTACAGTTCTTGAATAGATGGGAGGGTTGTACCGATAATTCGCTCAGCAGTCCGGACTACCCTCTGTAGTCTTCTGAGGTCCGATTTAGACGCTGAGCTGAACCAGACAGTTACTGAAGTGCAGAGGATGGATTCGATGATGGTGGAGTAGAACTGTTTCAGCAGATCCTGTGGCAGGTTAAACTTCCTCAGCTGGCGAAGGAAGTACAACCTCTGCTGGGCCTTTTTCACAATGGAGTCAATGTGAATGTCCCACTTCAGGTCCTGAGAGATAGTGGTGCCCAGGAACCTGAATGACTCCACTGCAGTCACAGTGCTGTTCATGATGGTGAGTGGGGGGAGAGCAGGGGGTTTCTCCTGAAGTCCACGATCATCTCCACTGTTTTGAGGGTGTTAAGCTCCAGGTTGTTGAGAGTGCACCAGACAGCCAGCTCTTTAACCTCCTGTCTGTAAGCAGACTCGTCACCGTCCTGAATGAGGCCGATGAGTGTGGTGTCATCTGCCATCTGCAGGAGCTTGACAGAGGGGTCCTTAGACGTGCAATCGTTAGTGTACAGGGAGAAGAGCAGTGGGGATAGAACACAGCCCTGGCGTAACAATCTGGGCCTGGTGCTTTTTTCCTTTTCTGTTTCCGGAAGACCTGGCGCACAGCATCCTCGCTTATCTGTTTTGCAGGTGTGGGGGAGAGGGGGAATGCAGGAGGTGTGAATGGTGAGAGCGCTTGATTGGAGATGTGTTCAGGGTGGGTTGCATGAGTTGTTAATGGTGTGACTGGTTGTGTGGAAGGCGTTCAGGGCAGGTGATGGGTGTTCATCTTTCAAACCTGCAGTAAAACTCGTTCAGATCGTCTGCCAGACTTTGGGTCTCCACAGTGCTGGGGAATGGTGCCTTGTAGTTGGTGATCTCTTTCAGACTTTTCCACACTGATGCTGAGTCGTTGGAAGTGAACAGAGTCCTTTTTTTTCCAATATAATTCCTCTTTGCCACTCTGATTTCTTTTTCCAGTGTGTATTTAGCCTGTTTATACAAGACATTGTCCCCCTTCACGTAAGCATCTTCTTTGGCCTGACGGAGCTGTCTGAGTTTTGCAGTGAACCACGGTTTGTCATTGTTGTAATTTAGTTGAGTCTTGGTAGGAATACACATATCCTCACAGAAACTGATATATGATGTTACGGTCTCTGTGAGTTCGTCCAGATCGGTGGCAGCAGCTTCAAAAACACTCCAGTCAGTGAGGTCAAAACAAGATTGTAAATCCTGCTCTGTTTCGCTGGTCCATCTTTTTACAGTCCTTAATACAGGTTTAGCTGACTTTAGTTTCTGCTTGTAGGTCAGTATAAGAAGAACCAGAAGGTGATCAGAACGTCCCAAAGCTGCTCGTGGAACAGAGTGAAATGCATCCTTTATTGTGGTGTAACAGTGATCCAATATACTGTCTCTTGTGGGACATGTAACATGCTGTCTGTATTTTGGCAGTTCACGGGAGAGATTGGCTTTATTAAAGTCCCCAAGAATGATTGAAACAAAGTCTGGGTGTTGTTGTTCTGTCTCTGTGATCTGCTCAGCGAGTTTCTGTAAAGCCAGGCTTACATGCGATTGTGGAGGAATGTAGACACTCACCAAAATGAGCGAGTGAAACTCCCGCGGCGAATAGAACGGCTTGCAGTGGACAAACAGCATTTCTAGATCAGGACAGCACATCTTCTTTAACACAGTTATATCTGTACACCACCGTTCACTGATGCAAAAGCATGTCCCGCCGCCACGTGATTTCCCCGTTGATTCTGCTTCGCGAACCGCTCTAAACAGATGAAAGTCCGGCAGATGGAGCGCGCTGTCCGGTATGGCGTCATTCAGCCAGGTTTCTGTGAAAACCAGAGCAGCAGAGTGTGAGAAATCCTTATTTGTCCGAGAGAGCAGAAGTAGTTCGTCCGTTTTGTTGGGTAGAAAGCGGAGATTTGCCAGATGGATGCTAGGCAACGGCGTTCGAAATCTGCACTTCCTGAGTCTGACGAGCGCTCCCTGGTGAAACTGATTGCAGGAATATAAAGACAGGACAAACTAACAAAAAAACACAAAAACAACTGCATAGCACGTCACGGAGGCAGCCATCCTGTATCGGCGCCAGCTAAGCAGGTTAGAGAGTTTGACTCCTAACCCTAGGGTTGTGGTTTCAAATCTCGGGCTGGCAAAACCATGACTTAGGTGCCCTTGAGCAAGGCACCGAACCCTTAACTGCCCCCACCGGGCGATGCAGCATAAATGGCTGCCCACTGCTCCGGGTGTGTGTTCACTGCTGTGTGTGTGTGTGTGTGTGTGTTCACTGCTGTGTGTGTGTGTGTGTGTTCACTGCTGTGTGTGTACACTTTGGATGGGTTAAATGCAGAGCACGAATTCAGTATCAGATCAATATCTTCTTCTAAACATTTTTTCAAGGTTTTGCATGTTACCATGTTATTATCATGTTTATATTACTTTGAATGTTTATATTATCACAGAATGTAAGCTATATTATCACATATCTATCTCTAATCTGCTAAATGCACCTTTATGGCATTAAGATATTTTAAGCAATAACATCATATGTTTCTGTAAAGCTGCTTTGAAACAATGTAGTATATTTACTAAAATAAAAATGTCTTGACAATTTCCCGCTTTTTAATGATTAAAAACGTAAAAATTACTTTGAAATTTCAAATCATGCATTACAAAATCATAGTAATGTTATTAATTATGGTATATTATATGTGAAATATAATATTACATTTATAACCACATATAATATGATAATGACCAGTTTCAACTGAATTCAATTTAAAAGTAATAGTGTCATAAGTCTTTAAGAAAACCAGCTCACAGCAGTGTATTTAAAGTTGTCAGACTCGTGTAGCATGATGTTCTTGCTTCCTCCACATTAGCATGATCGATAGTCTTAGACTTCCTGTGATATTGATTATTTAGTACAACAAATAAGTATCTTAAATGCTCTTGAGTCTGAACCTCTGTAGATAAACACATTTCCACTTCACCATATAAAAAGATATGTGGCACAAGCTATGATAAAGTAGAAATTTGTATCATCAACATATCATCATCAGTAAAATTCTATATGAACATTATGAAGACAGTATGTGAAAGAGAAATGGCCTGTGTCACTTTTCACATGAAACGTACTATATATATATATATATATATATATATATAATGTATAAACTTTTTAAGACAAAATATGAGTTTGCTTATTAAAATTATGGAAATTAATATGGGCTTTTTTGAGTTTTCAGGTAGAAAAAAAAAATATTGGTACACATACTGAATTGATTATCAAACTAGTTATTTGCAGCCCTAAAATAACCATACACAATAATACAAATAATATAATAATCTGATAAAATATAATACAATCACAACCTAATTGTTAACATTTTATATGCAGATGAAAACAGCTTATTACCAGATTCCTGTGATGAAGAAAGTGCTGGCCTTTTCCCCAAATCAAAGCTTTCTGCCTTCTGCTTTCTGTAAGCGTCCTGACGCTCTGATGGGATTGGCTGAAACTGCATCTCTATTGCAAACTATTTTCAAGTCCCTTACCACTGTTTGTTCATTGTGGTGTTTTAAACTAGTGGAATAAAGTTGTATTCAACAGAAGTGCTGGCACAATTTATGAGCCCATAGTGATGAATATTTGTTCTCAGCAACCACAGATGGGGTGGAGTTTTACATACTGTACATTTGCAAAACTTTTAATTCACAGATAATGTAGCGGTATTCCGGATCTGGTGCTGTTAACATCAATCTCCCATAAATAATGTATCAGTTCTGTGTTATTGTTTACTGTGCCATAAGTGCTGTATTTTAAGTGCACACTTGGCTTACTGGCATGGGAAGTGATTATGAATCCAACACACTACTGATTCGTAAAATCAGATGTGAACAAACTTGTTTCTCATGAAACAACAAACATTGCTAATGACCAATCAATGACAATGAAGGGTTCCCTTTTGTCAATTGTCCAAAAGTTGGCAGATTTCAAATGGCTTATACTTCCAGGAACGTCCTCACCAGCTGAACAAGTGTTATTGAGACTAAGAGATGTTAATGGACTGTTTTGGTTGTTACATCTGTGCGTTGTACTCAAGGAGGTCTTAGCACTGTTTTGCTTTCAGAATAGCTCTCCTAAAAAATGAAAATTAGCTGAATATTTACTCATCCTCAAGTCAAACAAGATGTAGATGAGTCAGTTTCTTCATCAGATTTCTAGAAATGTGCCATTACATCATTTCCTCACCAGTGGATCCTCTGCAGTGAATAGGTGCCGTCAGAATGAGAGTCCAAACAGCTGATAAAAACATCACAATAATCCACAAGTAATCCACACCACTCCAGTCCATCAGTTAACATCTTGTGAAGTGAAAAGCTGTGTGTTTGTAGGAAAGAATCAATCAAGGCATTTATTTTTCCTTCCAGCTAAAATAGTCATTATTAATAATCCATTATTAATAATAATAATACATATAGCGGCATCCTATAGCCGCTGAGAGGCTAAGCAGCAGGACAACATCAATGACTCGTTCTCATCCGTTTAAAATCTACATACTTTTATTGCCCTGATGTAATATTGTCCATATGCAGATAGAGATTTATTGATACAGTTGAAATACGGTCAACTGAAAGTGAGCGTTCCTGGCTACGCACCCCCTCTCTACACGGTCTAGTCAAAAACAGGAAACACTAGCAGGTAAATACACACCTACCACCATGTGACCAACTACCCGGAAACACCAACTCCAAACACAAAATAAAAGACAAACATTTTCTGCACTTACATACCAGCCCCTGATTATTACACAATAAACCTGTAATAATCACCAACACAATCAAAATACAGACAAGATAAACATGTACATTACATAATTTATACATTAAATCCCCTTTTTTTTTCCTTTTTTTTTTTTTTTTATGTAAAAGAATGTCCAAAAAACTCAAATGTTCATTTAGTTCATTAGTTCATCCTTGTAGCTGAGTACAGTTAATGTCCAAGTCCAGTCTGTCAGTAAAGTCAGTCGTCAGTAATGCGATCAAGTCTAAGTCAAAAGTCAAGTCAAAAGGGTCAGTTGAGAGCTCTCAAATGTCACTGTCGTAGTTAGTCTTTAGATTCCTCAGCTTCAAGAAGACGACAAATTTTTGTAATTGGCCTGGTCAAGCATGTACTCATGGTCTTAATTTTAACTTGCCGTGTGAATCCCTTTTTGTCCTTTATTGTGTGAACAATCTTGCCCATGATCCAGGAACTTCTAGGTGCATTATCGTCCACTACCAGTACAACCTCTCCCAACTGATGGTTGTGTGTCTTCACCATCCACTTTTGCCGCTCCTGTAGTAGAGGTAGATATTCACCAATCCATCTTTTCCAAAATAGGTTAGCCAAATATTGAATTTGGCGCCACCGTCGACGGGCATACACATCGTCCTTCTCGAACAATCCAGGTGGTAATGCAAGCTTTGTCTTTAGAAGGAGAAGATGATTAGGTGTTAACGGTTCCAAGTCGTTGGAATCCGATGATGATCTGGTGATGGGTCGATTGTTAAGGATGGATTCTACCTCACATAAGAAGGTATGAAGACCTTCTTCATCCAAACTTTGCCCTCGAAGAATGGAATTCAGTATTTTCTTTATTGATCTGATGAGTCGTTCCCAAATCCCTCCATGGTGTGAGCCGGTGGGAGGATTGAAAATCCATTTTATATTCTTTTGAAGAAGAACATTATTGATCTGACTCTGGTTCCAGTTTTGAATTGCCTCTTGTAGCTCACGCTCAGCCCCGACAAAATTTGTTCCATTATCTGAACGCATTTCAGTCACTTGTCCTCGTCGAGAAATAAAACGTCTTAGTGCGTGAATGAATGAGTCGGTATCCAGTGATGAGATCATTTCAATGTGAACTGCTCTAATGGCCAAGCAGGTGAAGATGACTCCGTAGCGCTTCAGGGTGGTTCTTCCTCGCTTTACCTCATAAGGGCCAAAACAATCCACTCCAACATGAGTAAAGGGTGGTTTGTCTGGTGACACTCGATCTTGAGGCAAATCAGCCATCTGTTGATGACCTGCAATTCCATTGAACCTTCTGCACACTACACATTTTGATATAACTCTTCTTATAGCTACACTCGCTCCAAGGATCCAATATCGCTGTCGAAGGCTAGCCAACATGAAGTTCCGTCCACTATGTCCCACTTCTTCATGAATTTGTCGCAGAATCAAGGTAGCGATGTGCAAGTCCTTAGCCAATATGATTGGGTGTTTAAAATCTTCAGGAACCAATGCTTTATCAAGACGTCCACCGACCCTGATGATATCAGACTGCAGGATTGGATTAAGACGATAGAGAGGACTATTTCGCTTGACTACTCCATCCTTTCGTAGACTTGTCAGTTCCTCAGGAAATCTATTCCCTTGAGAAAGTCGGATGATTTCCATTTCAGCCTTCTCCAATTCTCCCAAGGAAAGCAAGTCCTTACACACAGTAGACTTGAACTTCTGAATTTCCTCATTAATAGTCATCCCTTGTTGATGTGGATTTGTGCCAGAGAAAGGTCCTTTCCTCGCTAAGGTCCATCAAGATTCCTTTCAGACGAAGGATCCATGCTATAGCTTTCTTTAGTCGAATCCAAGAGGAGAAGTAATTAAGGAGACATGATATGGAGTCAGACTCTTTGGCTTCCACCATATTTACCAGAGCATTTCTTTTGATCTCAGGATCATGAGACAATATCACACACCTATTGGTGGGATCCATTGGCCACTCCTCTTGTGGTCGAACAAGAAATGTGGGACCAGAAATCCACATCTCGTTCTTCAAGAATGAATCCACTTTTGCTCCTCTAGAGGCCAGATCTGCTGGATTGCTTGAGGAATTCACGTACCTCCACTGTGCTACATCAGAAGCCTTCAGAATTTCAGACACTCTATTAGCCACAAAGCACTTAAATCTTGAGGTCTTATTTCGAAGGTATTTGAGTACTGAAGTGCTATCAGTCCAAAACACAGAATCCGTAAAGGGCATCTTGAGTTCTTTCCTCCAAATCTTGTCCATACGATTAGCAAAAGTGGCAGCCGTAAGTTCCAGGCGAGGGATCGTAATGGGTCTTAATGGTGTAACTCTTGCCTTGCTTACCAGAAGAGTAGAATGTGCCAGTTGTTGGTCATTATGAAGCAGCAGATAGGTTACCACCCCATATCCTTGCTCACTTGCATCTGAAAAATGATGCATTTGAGCAGATGTTACTTCTCCAAACCCATCAGGTTTTAAACATCTCCTGACCTCAAAACTCTCCAAGCGATGCAGATCATCCAGCCAGTTCATCCAACGTTGAACATACACTGGAGGAATAACGTTGTCCCATCCTATTCCCTCTCTGCACAGATCTTGCAATATCCTCCTGGCAGACAGAATCACAGGTGACAAGAACCCCAGAGGGTCATAGATGGAGCTAACCACTGAGAGAATTCCTCTCCTGGTAAGAGGTCTATCCTTCACTACCACTTTGAAATGAAAGGCATCTGATTCCGCACACCATTGCACTCCTAATGCTCTTTCAAGAGGCAAAGTATCATGATCCAAGTCCAAATCCTTTACCTTCTTCTCTCTGTCCTTTTCAGGTATCGCGCCCAATACAGCACGGCGGTTACTCATCCACTTTGTTAAATGAAATCCTCCTCTGGCACACATTCTAGTGAGATCCTTGAACAGCTGCACAGCGTCTGTTTCGGAAGGTACAGAAACAAGGCAGTCATCCACATAGAAATTATTGAAAACAACATCCAGTGTCTTGGAGTCAAATAGATCCTTTTGATCCATTGCACATTTCCTCAATGCAAAACTCGAGCAACTTGGTGATGATGTAGCTCCGAATAAATGAACCACCATTCTGTATTCCTCCAGACTGTTGTTTATGTTACCTCCTGGCCACCAAAGGAATCTCAAGAAATCACAGTCTTTTGGGTGAACTCTGATTTGATGGAACATAGATTCGATGTCAGCCATCAGGGCAACAGGTTCCAATCTAAATCGTACGAGCACACTCACCAAAGAGCTGGTTAAGTCTGGACCTTGCAGAAGTTTGCTGTTCAGTGATGCACCCTGATAAGAAGCTCCACAATCAAACACAACCCTAATCTTGTGTTTTTTGAGATGATATACACCGTGATGGGGTATATACCACAGGCGTCCATCACACCTCTCCAGCTCAGCCACGGGTACCCTTTCTGCATAACCCTTATGGATGACGTCCTCCATAAAGGTGGTGTAATCTGCATGAAAGGAAGGATTCACTTTAAACCTTCTTTGAAGAGTTAAAGCACGCTGTTCTACAATTCTCCTGTTCATAGGCATGACCACTTCAGTATTTCTGAATGGTAGACTGATGTAATAATGACCATTGCTCAGTCTTGCTGAATGGGACACAAAATCCATAAACTGCTGATCTTCCTTGGACATTCCTGTCAGTTCTTCATGAACAGTCTCTGGAAAATCAGCCTTAAATTGCTGCTTCCACAACTCCTCCAACTTTATTACTGCAATCCTATTCACAGTAACAGGAAGTTGTTCAGCAGGATCATCTCCATTCATACCCACTCCTTTAAGTGGTCCATTAACAGTCCATCCAAGCATGGTCCTTATAGCATAAGGGCCGCTATCCTGACTGCGTACGATCTCCCAAGGCTCCAATGCTTCTGGAACATTAGCTCCAATCAGAAGCTCAATACCAGCATTAATCTTAGGTAAGCAGACATGACTCAAATAAGGCCAACATTCGAGATCTTTCTGTGAAGCAATGTTAGCTGTGGTCACAGGCATGGTCTTTTGGGTGTACAATTCAGGCAATGCACAGTAATCTTCTTGATTCAACCCAGAAACCTCCAGGTCTTTCAGAACATAGCTATCAACTGATTTATCTTGACTCATGGTTCTGAGAAGAATATTAACTCTCTTTCCAGAGAGGTTGAGCTTGTTCATCAAACTTTCCGTACAGAAAGAAGCAGAACTTCCAGAATCAAGAAAGGCATACGTCTTCACCACGCTGTTTCCCTTTTTTGATTTGACACAGACTGGAACGATAGATAATGCACAAGTGTCTTTACCAGCCCCAGTAAAACCATTGGTTTTAAGAGAGACCATGGCACTGCCAACTGCCGGCTTGAATTCGGTTCTCTTCTTATCTGACGTGTCTTCCTTCTCATGAGAATAAATGTGAAGAAGACTTGGGTGTTTCATACTACATATATTACAGATGATTCTCCTTTTACAGTCTCTGCTAATGTGTCCTGTATGCAAGCAGCCAAAGCAAATTCCTCTCGTCATCAAGAAGTTCATCTTTTCTCGGTGACCTTTTCTGGTAAGCTTATTACAAACATCCAGTACGTGTTCACCACCACAGAAGAGACAGATTTGGTTAGCTGTTATCTTACTGTGTTCTTTTATTTCAGGCATAGTAGTGATAGTGGTAGCAAAACTGCTCCTGGCCTTTGGTGGAATTATTCTGGTGTTCGTCTTCCTACCCCCAGCAGGTACTGCATCCTGAATATTACCAAATACAGGATCAGAGAGAATTTTTGCTTGTCTCTCTATAAAGTCTACAATATCAGGAAAGATGGACTGACGGTGGCATCGCTCCTTTAACTCATATGCAACGACTCTCCATTTGTCTTTGAGTTTGTAAGGAAGCTTTGAGAGTATAACTTGCATGTTAGTGGTAAGATTCAGCTCATTCATATAATGAACATCTTGCATAGCGTTACAGCAACTCCTTAGGAAAAGACCATACTCTTGTAGGGCGTTAGCATCTTCAGATTTTATAGCTTTCCATGAAAAGGCCTTTTCCATATATGATGAAGCTATTTTCACCTCATTGCCAAAGTTCTTAAGGCCTTAAGCAAAGCCTTAGCCTGTAGATAACCTTGTGAAGGGTTCATGTGCTGGCAACTTCTAACAAGTACTTTCGGCTGTCCTCGTGTATATTGCTCCAGGAAGTGCAGACAATCCCCTGGGTTGTCTGCTTTCTTTTCCACCACCTCCTCAAATGAGCGCATGAACTCATGAAAGCGCAATGGATCTCCATCAAAGTAAGGAATTTCTCTGGGTGGAAGTGAAGACAAATTATGCTGTTTAACCAATAAAGTAGCTATTTCGTTTTGCTTACCAATGAGCTGAAGCATGCTTGTGTGGCTTTTATCATTTTGAAAACTTGATCCATGAGCATATCCAGTATTCTGGTTATCAGAAGATGACATGTTGGGCAATGTAGATTGTGAAGGTTTCAATTTAGATCTTGTTGAAGGTTGTTGTTGTACTGACTGTGATAGAGAATAATTTGAAATCCTTTGTGTGTTATCAACATGTGAGGTACAAGATGCAGGCAGGGACTCTGATGCTGCTGGCACCCTAACTGAAGGGACAAATGGTTCCACATCAGAATAAAGAGGCTTGGACACATTTCTAACAGATGTATGAGATTCCGAATGCACATCTTGATACACCTTTACTCTGGCCATTGACTCTGCTAATTTGGTTTCCAGCGCCAGTTCTTCTCTCCTTCTCCTCAACTGCTCCTCTTGTTCCTCTAATTCATGTTTCTTTCGCAGCATTTGTTGAGAGGCCAATAAAGCAGCCAGTTCTGCCTTAGCCTTAAGACGAGTGGAAGAAATGGAAGATCGGCTTGATCGAGATCCATGAGAAGATCTTTAGTAGATCTTTTACTGCTTATATTCGAAACACTGTCCATTGGTTGAATTTCATCCCCAGAATCCCTTCCAGCCTGTATGTGCGCATTAGAGAGCTGCATGTTATGTGTTGTCGACACAACTTCAACAGAAGGTGAAATATCAGATACATGAATCCCTTGAGATGGTGCCTCTACTTCCACAATACTAGGTTCATGAGTATCAGAAAGAGCAATGCCGGGATTTGATTTCCCAGTTTCAGTCATCCATTGTTCAACCTCTTCTACAAAGTCGTTATAGTGTTTGGAAATTGAGTCAAACCAGGCATTTTGTTTAGTTTGTTCTTCAGAAGGTAATAGAAGCAGTACACGTTTATGTAACACAGATGCATCATCCATCAGCAATTGTATCGTTTTCAGCATTGAACACACTTGAGACGCATTGTCATCACATCTCATCAAGTCCTTCATGGACACAATCACATTCTTCACTTTATTCACTTTACTCTTGCGATCCTTTTGCAAGGCTTCAATTTTAGCCAGCAGGGCTTTTGCCGTGGGCTTATGCTCTCGTTTGCCGCTATCAGCAGCGTGCTCCATATCCTCAGAGTTCATTCTCCAAGGCAACAAACAACTTGAACTCAGTTCCAAACGGCGCTGTATTCAGCGCGAACTGAGCAAAACAATGAATGAATGAACGTAGAGGCAGCACATAAGAGCCCATCAATATGCAAGAGCAACACCAACCGCGTTCAATACAATGCCAATCCCACTTAACGGCTATATCAGCGTCTTTCACAACTTAAGCGAGTCCAGCCACAATCCATTTAAACCGCTGACATACCTCTTCTTCCGTCTGTATGTGCGTCGCGATCGTTGACCCACTTCACAGTGCGCATCTGTGACAACATGCGGTGTGCGGGTACAGCCATTTTTTTAGATCGCGTCCATAATCCAAAGCTGTGAAGTTTTCAGTTGACTAACTATAGCGGCATCCTATAGCCGCTGAGAGGCTAAGCAGCAGGACAACATCAATGACTCGTTCTCATCCGTTTAAAATCTACATACTTTTATTGCCCTGATGTAATATTGTCCAGACAAACATTTTCAAAGAGACAAAAAGACAAACATTTTCTGCACTTACAATACATAATCCAGTTCAGCTGTCTTCCAATATTGTCTGTGCAATCAAGCCAACAATTTTGCCAGCATCCCCAACTAAGCAAGCCAAAGGCGACAGCGGCAAGGAACCAAAACTCCATCGGTGACAGAAAAAAAAAAAAAAAAAACCTGGAGAAACCAGGCTCAGTCGGGGGGCCAGTTCTCCTCTGGCCATAAGAAACCAGGATGGTGTGGTTTAATTCCAGACTGCAGCACAGGTCAGATTGGACTTGTCTGGTTCCCGTGGACCTGTCCTGATGGCCATCTAGTTGAAGCGGTCACCGCTGACATTTAGGGTTGTACATTCTAACATTGAGGTCTGAACACAAATTAATGTTTATGCATTTGACATTGAGAGCACAGGTCGTAATTTAAATATATTTTTAGATAAACAAATGTGGTTTTACAAATGCTAGAAACATGGTTTTCAAAGGAAAGATTGCTATCAAATAGCACACCTAGGTTCCTAACTGAGGGCGAATAATTAACAGAGCAGCCATCAAGTTTTAGACACATTTAGGTTAATAATGCAGAGGTTTTTGGTTCAATAATTAACACCTCTTTTCTTTTTTCTTTTTTTTTTTTGAATTTAGCAGAAATTCATCCAAATTTTTATATCAACTATGCACTTGGTTATTTTTCTTGTGGTACTCTATACTGTACTTGTGACTTGATGATGTCTCTTCATTCACTGCATTGCATTGATGACAATCAAATCAAAGTAAGATTTAAACTTTTGACGATGCAATTCCACTAATGCCAACATTATCTTGCTGTCTACTCAAAAGAATGTTGTGGACAATAGTGTCAAACACAGCACTGAGATCCACTATCACTAATAGAGAAATACAACCATGATAAGATAAGAGCAGGTCGTTTGTAACTCTAAGGAGAGCAGTCTCAGTACTATGGTCTAAATCCCGACTGGAAGTCCTCACAGATAGCCTTCATCTCCAAGAAGGAACATAGCTGAAAGGATACTGCCTTTTCTAGTATTTTTTGACAGAAAAGGGAGATTTTTTTGAGATCGGTCTGTAATTAACTAATTCTCTAGGATCAAGTTATAGTTTTTCAATGAGAGACTGGTCCCACTTTATATTAAGTGGCCTTAGCTACTATTTACTTACATTTTACAATTTACTTTACAATTTATCATTTGGTACAGTGCACTTATTGTGTACATGTTTTTACATTATACTAATATTTTTAAAGGGGTCATATGATGCGATTTCAAATTGTCCTTCCTGTTACAAGTTATTGGTGCTAAAGAAGATCTGTAAAGTTGCAAAGACTAAAGTCACAAATCCAAAGACTTTCTTTATAAAAGTCAAGACCTGTCCACCCCCCACCTCTTACCTCTTTGCAAGGACAGTCTGGTGCTTCTTTTCTTTATACGTATGTAAAGGATTTGCCACTGATGATTCAAACGTGAGTTTTGAGCAGTGTACTTGTTGTTTGTCATTTCTCTGATCATACATGCAGACATGGTTTTATGTTTACGCGGCGCAATATGCAATGCATCACATAAAAAAAACAGTATAAGTCATTAGAATCAGTAATTATGTTCCCACTGGATGCAACAACTGCCTCGTTTGTAATGGGTTTTATTGTTTTTGTCCTGTCATGCCGGTGTTCTGACAGTTTATGGTGAGGGGCGTAACATTTCCGTCAGACGCTTGAAACATTCAGCCAATCACAACGCACTGGATAGCTGGCCAATCAGAGCACACCTCACTTTTCAGAACGAGGAGCCTTTTAAAAATCAACACGTTTCAGAAGGAGAAACGTAATGTAATTACGTTTACAGAAATGTAAATTATGTGGAAAAGAATGTGTTTTTTTAACCTTAAACCACATGAACACATTTCATTACACCAAACACACAAAATAATGTTATTTTTAGCCACATCATATGACCCCTTTAAAAATACCTTTATGTAATTACATCTGTAATTAATTTCTGTAATAACATTAATAATTACATTGTTGACCCATCCCTTACACCCTAACCCACCCTTAATCCTACACATATGACATTGACAAATCAGTAATATGAGGATTACTTCTGGAAGCACCTCTTTTCGTAGCTTTGGACGGAACAGGGGCATGTTGATGTTAGTTTTAATGATTTGACAATATAATACAATTATTCCTCTTCTATAGCCATATTTTGAGATGCTAAAGACTTTTGGACTACGCTTCGCATGCATATTTTTGCAAGCTTTCAAAGACTACATAAAATAAATGCAGACCAGTTTTAAACATTCAGATTTGTAGCTTTGAAAATTTACCACATTCTTTCTTAAGTTATGTATATAACTGTTATATGTTAAATGTTTATTTACTATTCGTCAATTATAATAATTATTATTATTTCAAATGTAAATAATATATTACAGTTGCATAATGATTACTATGCAATAAATATTATTTTGTTAGTAATTTCCATGCTATTCCTATTATATCGGATTATTATAGTCTCTTATGTTGCTGCGGTATTTCCATGGTGTTCTTTGAACTATCACGGTAATCATTCAGTACCCAAGTATAATGGTACAACCACGTGACACCATCACATCCCCATCAGTTAATGTAACTCTACAGTGATGTCACTTCCTTGCAGCAGCACGGCGCTGTTGAGCTTCACTTCCCTCGGAGCTGCTGTGATGGTGTCATCCTGACAGCTACACTTTCAGCTAAACTAATACGCCATAATTACACAACAACATCCAAAACAAATGTCGGGAGGCGTGAGAAGGAGGTTCGGTGAAGGTTAAATTAGTCTATTAGTGTGGTAAAGGTTACTTCTCAGTAGCGGTAGCTGGCTAAAGTAGCTCAGCACAGCCTTGTTTACATTGCTAGTTGAGTTCAAGCTGCTCTCCTGCTGGGTTTAGAAGCGCTGTTAGAGCACAGCATCATCATAGCTGCTCAGATTTACTCTCATTTGGCTGAAAAGAGTTGTATTTTGTGCCTGTGCTTCATTAAACGTCAGTATGGGGATGTGTTTGCCCTGTCTGAGTGGAGCTGAGGATGATGTAGTAGTCACACCAGACCCTGTGAGTACCTGAGCGTATTTATTTATTAAGTTATGCAAATTATTATAGTTCACATTTCAATCTTGAACTTGAAACAGAGCATAGCCTAATGGATTTCACTGACATTAAGAATACAAACATGTTGATAAAACGTTACGTTTATTTGGTTATTGTGGAAACATTCAGAAATGTTGTTGTCATATTGTTTTGCCAGATCTTTATTTATATATATATATATATATATATATATATATATGCATAGGTGTTTTGTGTCTGTGTGTATGCTTTCTTCTTGATTTTTATGTGTGAAGCCTTTTTTTTTTACTTTAAAGTTTCCCTAAATATGTTTTTAATGGACCATTTCTGTATTCTTAGAGAGAGAGAGAGAGAATGTAAACAACTAAAACACATGGAAATATAGAATTACCAACTTCGTGCGGTTTAAACAATAGTGTACTGTAGTGTGTTTTTCTGTATCTGCTACAATTTTTATTCATTTTAAATTAATAATAACAAGAAGAAGTGAATAAGATGCCAAGTTTTGTTAAGAAATGTATACATTGACAATTTATATTTGTCAAGAATTGGTTCTACAATTTTTGTCTGTTTTGAAGGCTGGCAGATCCTGAGGTGATTTTGCAAACATTTGTTTTCCACAGGAGACGAGGAGAAGACAGCTAGCAGAGGCTGCAGAGAAGAGACAGAAAGAGGTGATGCTTCGAGAGCTTTTGATAACATCATGGGCATAAACGGCTACAGAAATACTCTGTTTACTAAATACTGTCAGAGATTGGGACTCAACAGCACAAATATAAGATCAGATTCATAACACTGGATATCTGTCTCAGCAGCTCCACATTGCATCATACTTATTGCTATAATCTATAGGTATCACTATTCTGATAAACTCATTCTCTCATGACGTCCAGCTCTACATCTTTGTGCTTTCATAAAAAAATATATATAAATATATATATATAGCCTATGTATTTTATTCTCTTTTTTTCTCCAAGTTGGCAAATAACTATTAGGACAACTAAACAATGATCCTCACATTTTGAGATCCTTTTTAAACATCCAGTGATTTATGGACTAGTGATGTTAATTTGCCTATGTGTGATTGCTGGGCCGTTTTACTGTCTCTTAGAGGTTTAAGGCAAAGCATAGAGGTGCTAAAGCGGCACGGTAAGTTCACATCCTCATTCTGCTGTCCACAGACACTCTGCAGCTGAAACACCACGACAGACATTGAATGAGCTTGATTCTTACTGCCACAGTAATGTCACCGTGCTCTTTTTCTGCTAATGTAATGGTGAGGATGATAGTGATATTTCAGTGTGGATGGGATGAGGTCTGTAGTCACATTCCCAGCTTGTCTACGGTGCAGCATGATGATGGCATGTGAGCACTGAATAATATCACACTGTAACTACTGAACTAGTTGTTCTCTAATGTTTTGATTCATCTCTGAACTGTACTGTTGGGAACATGTATGGTGTGGCAGCTTTATTTTGTCTGATCTGTGTGTAGATCACCTACAGAGGCATCAAAAACCCAGAAGCCTTGGAGAGGAAAAAGAAGAAACAAGAAGAGACAGAGAAACAGACTGTGAACTCTGAAGGCGGCGGGCTAAAGGTACATAGACTACTCACGTTTTCCACAAATAGCGGACAGATTGGTGTCCTATTTTTATTATTATTATCATTTAACATGTAATTAAGATACTTAGAGTTATGATAAACTACCATCTAGCATGAAAATATTTTTTTATCAAAAGTCTGTATCAGATGTCGCACTTCAGAGGTCATGATTTTTGATTTCTTTTTTCTTGTATTATGCTCCAAACTCTTGAAGAGCAGTATGATTATTTTTTTATTAAATCCAGATTGTGCTTATTTATTGAATTCATCTGCTTTCTCTCCAGTGGCAGGTTGGCTAACTCAAGCTAAGGGGAAGATCACTGGTCAACCTTCTTCTGCAGTGTTTCCCGCTGACTTGAGAGATTCTTAAAACTCTGTTCTTTCGGTTCTTATTTTGAAGTGTACACTAGCAAGGGGAGTTTGCACAACACTCCTAATCTTCCAGGCCTTCTGACTGGCCAGAGTGCATTCAGGACACACCCCTTTAAATGCCAAGATGGGCAAGCTTTTGGATTTCTGGGATAGTGCTTTTAGCAATTAATGTGTGTTTTTTTTTCTCCACAACTTATTCAGTTTAAGTTTATGCATCATTTCACACACGCAGCTTTTGTACCAATGTCCTTTCTATTAACTGAATGTCATTTTAATACACATTTATACATCTGAAAAGCATGTTTTATATTGGATTTTGGATAATTTAATACATATTTAGTCATGTACAGTATATTTATGCATCAGTTACCAGTGTGTTTTGGTTGTAAGCTCCTAGTGTTTAGGACTTGAAGTATAATAATAATGAAGAACAATGAAGGATATTAAGTCAGCACTTTCACTGCCTGTTGATTGTATGACTTGCTGTTCTTATGAACCTAATTGAATGTGCATCACTTTATCTTATCAGACGCATCAGTTTCTCATCCTTTCTGAAGGGCTTTGGTTGTCTTAAGTTAAGAAAATCTTAACTTATCACATTTAAACTCAACATCCATGTGTCTGGGTCGTGCAGCAGTGACTGTAGCAGCCTGATCTACAGTGATCAGTGTGGAATACACTCGAGTGAACTCTACATATTGCCTTTGATGCATTTCTTATATGCTATGCTCATGAGTTGTTACTTCTGCCAACATCAACTCACTCAATGCTTGTGACAGGGAAACAGATTTGAACCAAATTACCAATTGAAATATCTTCCCAGGGTTCATTCAGAATGGGTTATTAATATACAGACACTATAACAATAATACAAAACATCAGACAAAGTTGTGCAATTTTCATGTTTACCAGTAGAGGGCAGTGGCACACTTTCAGATCAGGAACTGTTTTAGTACCACAACTGCAAGAAGGCATTGCTTAAATAAAAATGGTTTGATTGAACAGCAAAGTATTTTTTTTACTATTTGTTGCAAAACTGTCAAATCTCTTTTGTCTTGTAATTGATGTACTCAAACTTTTTCAGTGCACTACTGTACTGCAAATAACTCACACAGTGCTTGATTCAACAAGGTGCTGGAAAAAGTCCTTGGAGAGGCTGGTACTTTATTAACTAGAAATAAAGCTTTCAATGCAGATTTGTTGCTTGCACATTCATGCTTTGAATGTGACATTACACCCAATACTGGACTGAGTTACTGTCTGTGGAGACTGGATTACACATTGAACTCATGAGAAGAGATTCCTGTGCTTGGCTGACTTCAGGAGATCATTTGTTGTCCATCCAGACATGCTCTTCTGTCTTGCATTGATGTTGCAATCCAAGGTTTCCAGTCTGGTCATTCTCCTTTGACTACAGAGCTGTCGCTCACTGGATTGTCCCAGCAGGAGATTTCTGATATTCAAACCACCATTCAATAAATATAGTCATTTACATCACACTTTGTCCCATTCTGTCCTATGTTTGGCATGAACAGTGTTGGGAAAGACTAAGACCGGGTTTGCTTTTTTGTTTTTTAATAACAAAAAAAACAAAAAGTTATATTTTGCTAACTGTTAAGGCACTTTCACACCAGAAGTGAAATCAGGCTGAAGGAAGTGCACCTCATTCCCAATGTCTCTCAACATGGGGATAGGAGAGCAGTCAATAAATGGGAAAACTTATTAGAGAAAGTAACTCAGATATTTAAAAGTAATGAGTTACTTTACTAATTACTTGAAAAAAGCTAACTTTACATAATACCCCATAAAAAGAAGTAAAAAAAAAATCATTAATACAGATGATATAAGAAGCACTAAAAAGAATAGCCACCAGGGTAGAAGTGAATACTTGAATTCATCCAGCGATTTCACTCTGTATACACATGATTGAATTATAAGGTTATTATGCAATTTATATTTAATCAGTTAAACAAAAAGAGATTAAAAAGAAAAGAAATGAAAGAAGCTGGTATACGAGAAAACAGCCTTGTTTGTGTATTCCGGTTCCTCCTGTATCTTTGTTGTACACAGACTAGCTGATCTACACTATCATGACTTGGTTTTTGGATTTTTTCTTTTTTTTCCTTTTAACACTTGGTAGTTCTAAAAGCCAGTGGAAGTCAATGTGTCAATGGCTAGCCAGTGAGTTCAATGCTACATTAAAAGTCATTGTTTTATTTAGTACATTTCTTCTTTACTTCTTGCTTTTGTAGTGGGCCGCCACTACCAGGTAGCTGTCGGGCGCGAGGTCTCTGATGTTGGGAGATTTGCCGGAGATGGGCGAGATCTTGCCTTCTACACGAGATATCTGGAGCATGCGACATGGGTCATGCTTCAGCAGGTAACTCTCGAACGTCTCCCAGCCTCCACCAACTCGCACCATCACATGTTTATTATGCAGCATCTAGAGAGACAGACATATATTGTACGTGAATTTAGATTTTGAGCATCTCTGGTCAGATCGCAATCCTCAGGAGGTGAGATGCATTTAGACAGGCCACAGGCATTTGAACTCTTTGACCCCCTTGAAAACTGACGTTTGTTAACACCACAGGATGCACGACTGTATGAATGAATGGGACTGCCTGCTTTGCATCTGGGTTAATACATAACTGTATGTCACATATAAGTCTACAAAGTCTGAAGTAACATACTTTTTGTGTACTGAAAACCAACTAGAATGAGATAGCTGTGCAGGTAAGCTTCAATGCCCTGGCCTGTATAAGTGCGTTAGCAACTGATGCTAGGGGATGCACTTCAAAGCACATCCAACTTGGAAACCAGTTACTTAAACTGTAATGTTTAGAACTGACAAGTGGTGCCATGACCCGGATGGATATGAGCATAATAGAGGCCAGCTGGTACACTCAAATCTCAATCTCCTGGCTACAAGAGGCATGCTATTGGCTGCAGTCCTTAGCATCCTCGTTAGCACGCCGGACTCGCTTGCTATTGCCAGTTCAAACCCCCACAGAGTGAACCAAGAGGGAACGGTTACATATGCAAGTACATGAACTACATAGTCTTTTACTAGGCTTGATTTTCAGTATGTCAGAACGTGTTACTCTTTAACACGTTCTGACTCTCCATCAAACTCTTTAACAGCTCCGGTGCCATAATCACACCCTTAGATTAGCTATCTGTCACCTGCGGTTCCCACTGTGGAACTCCCTCTAGGCAGAGAGCTTTGTGAGTCATGAGAAGAGAGGCTGTATTTCCTGTAAATTATTTTTTCAGGTGTCTACATTCCCCAGAGGTCAAAATTCAGTGCCTTCACTGCCTTGTCACAACATCTGTTATTACCTCAGATTATCTGATCAAGATGGTTTCTTCACCAAAAGAATTATTCACATTTATACAGGAAATAAGCCCTTTTAAATTGCACTAACTAATTTTTTGTTTCTGTTTTACTAGTCTCATATATTGTATTCATGGACCATCATAGTCTGTTCACGGACCATCTGATGCGTGCTGGACAAAATGGCAAGATTTGACTGAAAACCAGACCGTCCAGTTAGGAGTGTGCAATATTTATTGTCTCTAATACAATATTATTGTAATTTAATGTATTATATAATTCAAGTTATGAAAGTAAAAAATATCCCTGTATGGATGATTTATAAAGTATTTATAAGATATGATATACTTAAGTAATATGTGTTTTTAAATGAGTCAATGATTCAATTATCCATTTATTAAGACAGACACTTGCTTTGTTCCTTAAATTATTCATCTGATTTGAATGAATCATTTGAATGAATGATTATATAATATATTATATAATATATATATATTGTTTGTGGGATACTGGCTTAATTTAACAAGCAATTTGTTGGAAGATAGAAACTACACAGCTTCTGTAAAGACAATGCTGTGTGATTATTCAAATGAGTTGTCTCTCCTTTGTCTTCCCTGACAGTTGTCTTATTCTCTATACTGACATCTTTTGGTGTGGATGTATGAAATATTTGTTTATTAACTATTAGTGCCATGAGGGGTCCCCTTGCTTAATGTAGAATAAAATGGTTATTTTATGCCATATCCAAAAAAAAACCTGTAGTAGAAAGAGTGTAGTATGAAACGTAATATCAAATATATTTACTAACCCATATTCACATTGAGATATCTTTAGTAACCATTAATTTGTGTGTGTGTGTGTGTGTGTATGAATGTCAGGGTCATATTTAAATAATAATTGATATTTGCATGTAGAAACTATGTATGCATATGCATACTGACTATTAATCAATATTTAGTACCCCATTCTCAGCAGCATACTGTAATGTAAAATAAAAAAATAAAAAAAATAAAAAATATATATATATATATATATATATATATATACATATATTTCCTTAATGAATAGAAAAACATTATTCTAAATCTTATTATTCTAATTATGCAATTCTACTGAAAAAAAGTTCAAGTTAATTATATTCTTAATTGCAATAAAATAGGATAAATGGTGAAATATGAGCCTGACATTTTTTAGTGAGTTTAATGTTGAATCTTTGGTTTGGATTTATATTTACAACACAATTTTAATTCACAGATAAATTATACATTTTACTAAATTGATTTATTTATCTTCCTATTTCACCAACCAATAACAAAGGCACACACAGAAAGCTCTGAAGAATACACCAAACACAAAACCCCATCACATAATAATAGCTAATCACAGTCCCAATAAAAAATGCCACTTGAGTAATGCTGCTGTGATTCATCCTCCTATAAAAACCTCTGTCTCTGCGGCCTTGAACACACATGCTGCTAAACGATCTTTCATAAAGGGTGAGAAATAAAAAAAAAGAAAAAGAAACCTTCTCCTGTGGGATAAAAAGCTGAACAAGCCATAACCTTCAGACACACGCTCAAAAACAGATCTGTGAGGACGAGAAAAATGAATAAACAAAAACAGTGAGCCGCAGCTCATATTAACCCTTCAGGGGAATGATATTAAAGATGCATAAGGCTCTTAGCAGGCTGGCAGAGGGACATTCACAGGTCAGCCTCTCCAGATGGGCGTCTGTGTGGCCCTCAGGCACTCAGCCACAAATATATTAGCAATCAGACTCTACAAGTCACCACAGGACCCCTAAATGAACACACCACAGACACACTTATAAAGCAGCTCAGGTCTGTGATGTTGAAGGTTATCACACACACAATCAATTTCTTTCAGGAGCACCAAAGTTCAGCAGGTTAAACGACACACACTGAAGCACGCAGTGTATTTAAATGAGAACTGAATGAAAACACACCTTTCTCTATAGTAAACCATCTGGGGAATCTGATGGGTATTTCAACAGGAAGGTCTTTCAAAGACAAACACAAAAGGAATGTGTCCTTGAGACAAACTCGTTTCTCTTATTTCACTTGAAAACGAACAAGAGAAAGCAGATTTGCTTAACCTGGCCTTGGTTGCTTGGCAACACGCTTTAAGACAGTTGGATTCGTTCTGTCAAAAAATAAGCTAAGAAAAGGATTTTAGTAACTTAAGTCATAAGATGGATAGAGAGGAACAACAGGACCTCTGTGTTTATTTAAATAAACATTTTGTAACCAATTACATGTATAGGTGTGGTTTAATAATGGAACTGTTGATACACTAAGGCTGTGATTCCCAACTGGTTCGCCTTCAAGGCTCAGATTTTACACAGACATAAACAGGCAGCCAAACAGTGCCAAAATTATATTTTTTGAAAGTCAAACATTATTTATAAATATGACCCAGAACTGCATAAACAGCAGAAGTGTGACAGAGTTTGAGTGTTTGGTCTGATTTTTCCTCCTCTTTTTCCTGCCCATGTTGGCATCCGCCTAATTTGATTTAAAAAGATAAGTCCATTTAATTTTCTTTCATGACTGTTCAATTGCATGGTTGTTGGTAACCCAGAATGGGTAGGAGCTTTTTGAATGTGCCATGCAGTGAGGTGCAGAAACAATCAGATGTGTTCGTTTCCCTCTATAGGGGGCAGCAGTGATTTCATTTCTCAGTGAGAGAGCAAATAAACCAGCACTGACTAATGGGATTCTCCACAGGTGACTGGATTAATATCAGCTGCAGTGGTCTAACATGATGAATCGCTGCAGTCGGTGTTTTAAATGAGAGCCAAGCTCTGACATTTAAACTTGAAGAAAAAATAAAAGAGAGAGCGAAATAGATATGCTATTTAATTTGTCTGCTATGAATGTCTAACAGTGGACAACATTTCAAGCTCCAAACATCCTGAGATTCAAGTTTCATTACAAGCAAGCTCTTAACTCCCACTGTCGTATCCTTGGTAACCAGGGAGAATATATAATAATAATAATAATAGTAATAAACTTTTTTATGGTTTATGGTTAGCTGCATGTAATCATTTATTATACTGTTATTACTAAGTACATGTAAAGTGTAACTACTTCACATTAAATGTAAACATAAATGTTACGATTTTAATTTGAATTAAAAACTATTGTTAGCATTACATCACTTGTTTACCAGTGGATCTTCTGCAGTGGATGGGTGCCGTCAGAATGAGAGTCCAAACAGTTGATAAAAACATCACAATAATCCACAAGTAATCCACACCACTCCAGTCCAAAGAAACAAATCCATCAAGATGTTTCTACTTCAAACTGTTGCTTTCAGTTAAAATATAAGAGTCCTCTATCTATAATTTTGCTTCCCCCAGTGAACAAGTCATCTGGTCTGAATCAGGAGAGAAATATGCACAGATCAAACACAGTTTACAAGCCAAACCAAAACAGCTCTAAAAAAATATGTGGGTGGATTTTGACTTTTCACTTTTAAAACAGCTATTCACTTAACTTCTGAGATATTATTTAATCAACTGGAGTAGTGTTGTGAATTATTGTGATGTTTTTACCAGCTGTTTGAACTCTCAATCTGATGGCACCCATTCACTTAATTGGTAAGCAAGGGACATAATGCTTAATTTTTCAAATATGTTCAGATGAAGAAACTAAACTCATCTACAGTACATCTTACATGGGTTGAGGGTAAGTATATTCAGCAAATTACATTTTTTGAGTAAACTATTCCTAATGCATCTGTTCAGACCGTTCTCAAGTTGGTCAAGTTATTATACAGCAATTGGTTTAGTGTTCAAATGGTTTTCTTTACAACCGCCATTGAGTGTTGTGATTTTTCCATTAATTTTCCTTCCACAGTGCAAGACACAAGCACACCGTTATCCAAAAACATATTGTGATCAGCTGTGTTATAATAGATGTTAGAATTACATTTTAATTTAAAACAAAAATATTA
Source organism: Carassius carassius (assembly GCF_963082965.1). NCBI lineage: Eukaryota > Metazoa > Chordata > Actinopteri > Cypriniformes > Cyprinidae > Carassius > Carassius carassius. The sequence continues at coordinate 18,781,957 of NC_081804.1, forward strand.
AATCCAAAACTCTTAAAATTGTGGCATCAACATTTCACTAAACATTTACCAGCCAACTAGATTTTTCTAAGACTTGGCCACAATTCCAGTCTTCATCTCTTATTTACACTCTTTCTTATGAGCTATGAATGACGGGAGTGATGTCATCAGAGCAGGGTAATAAAACACAACTGAGCACACAGATACACCACGAGGATAACTCCGATCTACAGCATCTTTTAGTCCTGTGTTGCCAAGTAACAGGTTTCCATGGTAACCAGGCCCATTTCACTGCTCAGTCTTGGTCAGTTAGTCTGTTATGGGATGCCATAAAGCCATTTAACTGAATAATGAAAGTGATCACACAGCAGTTAATGAATCGAGAAATGCTAAGAGATCCTGTGTGCTTCCTGACACAAAGTAAGCAGCATTGTGGTTCTTCTGACATCTTCTTTTGGCAAAATGATAATGCAGCAATGCATTTAGCAACATCATTGGAATCACTTGCGAGGGATGCTGTTTTTGTGGCGTGCAGACTTGTTGCCTATGAAATATGTTTCAGATGAGTCACATGAAGTGACTGGCGCTAAACACTGTGTTCAGTTTTGCCCAAAACGGTCATACAGTTAAAAAGTTTTATTACATTGGTTGTTGTATGTATCATGGCAGATCGGAAATTTAATGTCCGGTAACTGGCACTAAAATGTTAACGCTCTGTTGCATTTGAAATTAGTTTACCACCTACTCTAAACTCTTAAACCTAGCCAATAGTGTGAGAAAATCAAACATGACATAAAAAAGATACGACATGTACAGTGTGTTGAGGATTTGTAAATATGGCATCTAGCCTGACTACGGTTATGTGTTATGTGTTTTATACTCACTCTGATGAAAAGCATTTTCTCTCCAACACGGTAACGGCCCTGTGATTGTCGCTCTATGCAGAACTTATTTGGGCACTTACAGGGTGGATCATCAGAAATGTGCTTCACCTGGAACATGTTACACGTAAATTGACAGAAATGATTAAATTCTCATGATAGAAGACATAAACATCTGTCAGTCTAAAGGTTACTGTGTTCCAGATGACAAGAGTGATATGAGAGAGAGGAGATGTTCCTCACAGCCTCATCCAGGAGCTTGCCGGTGCTTTTCTTGCTGGAGTTGGTCTTGTTGAATGGAGAGGTGGATGGAGAAGCAGATGGAGATTGAGAAGTGGGAGGAATGGGTGAGAGCGGAGCTTCAGGCGTCTTCTCTTCCTGTTCGATCTCTTTCTCCAGCTTTATAAGACCAGGTGGCTCGACCTTATATCTGACACAACAGTGACCATTCACACTTTATATCATATCAACAAAATGCTGATTTAATATAACAAACACAAAATGATCAATATTAAAACAGACAGATGTAGGACTATGGACAATACTAAACAGATAACAGAATACTTATTGATTGTAATATTGGAACAAGCCATTTTCTGTGAAGCTGGAGAAAAAAAACTACAGGTATATAAATAAACTTGAATCATATTTACCTGGATGCTATTCTTCCCAGCTCCAGCAGACATAGACAAACCTCTCTTTGCTGTTTGTGTAAAACTAGAAGAACATAAATGCAAAAAAACCCATTAGCTTTGGCATCTTGTGCTAGCTGACATACTGTACAAATCAAAGAACTACAGAAAACCCTCAGTGTGGTTGAATGATGAACCCAAGAGACCGCAGAATGACACACACATAATTCACTGACAGTTAATGTTCTCTCAGTGTGTTTTCAGCAAACAGTGACTGAACTACACATGCTTCTCATATGGCATTGTGGAGCATACAAACTACATTTCCCATGATCCAGTGGAGCCCTGTTGAAAAAAAAAAAGCTTATGCAGGTCAGGTATGGTTAGGTTTGAGCTGGTTTAAGTCAGTCCTGAGCAGGAGCTAGTTGCTCAACCAATCTTAAACCAGCTGCCATGCTTCAAAACATACCTAACCAACATATGCTGTATTTTTTTTCTTTTTCAACAGTGAGTTGAGTGATGGCAACACAACACAACATGCATGAAATCTATCATCTCCACATCGAGCCTCAGAGCATCCCACCTGAGCATAACGCATCCATGTGTTCATTTAGCTATTTCTAAAGAGGGAAAAGGAAGAAAAATTAATAAAGAATCTCTTTCAAAGGTGATTATTTTTTTTCAGTTGACATTTGGTTAAACAAGCCATCTTTTAACACCCTTTACACACCATTCAGATGTGCTAATTTGATGATCAACCAGTTTTTTTTTTTTTTTTTTTGGTGTGTAGAACAGATCTACAGCACAACACACCACACGCTTGATAAATCTCTTCTTGCACTGTTTGCATTTCAAATCTCATGGGCGGCCAAGCAGGTTTATTGTGAATATTCAAATGAAAGTGAAGTTAGGGCAGCTCTTCTGGCTTGAGTTTCTTACAGATATGTCTACATATAGTACAACACATTTCACCACAACTAAAAATACACTCACACGCACTTTCTATTGTGTGTTACTCCAGAGGGAGAGAATTGATTCTTTCTGCATTCAGAAAACTCAGCTGTGCTGCCCTGCTGTACTCCCTAGATGGCCCGAGCCCGTCTTTCTGTTGTTTCAGCAGACTTGTTATTTTCTCCAGCTGTCTTGAACAGCAAAGCATAAAGAAGCAGAAGCTGCGCAACAATCTAGCTGGAGCCTTCACTGTTTGTATCCCTGACACATGACAGAGAGATATCTGGTCCTCATACACATCATACAGCTAGAAGAAGACTTACTTTCACCAGCATAGTTCGTGCCTAGAATGCCACAATTCTGAGAAATGCAGGAAACGATTTTATATGATTTAAATATTATTTTATATTTCTAAACTATTTGTTCAAGCCAGAGACATACTTCTCCATTTGTAAATGACCCTTTCAGTCAATCATCCTCTCAAGTTTCAATATATTTCTGAATAATAGCATTGTATGTACTGTAGAGCAAAACAAATTAATCATCATCCAAACATATTAGAAGCATTAAGTCATGTGACGTTACAGAAATATCCTTCAAATGAATTTGTGTTTATGGCCGCATTGAACTGCAGTATTTGCAATAAATCAGGCTTTAAGTCCTCTCACTAAGCAGCAGATGATTCCATGTGAATAAAATCCAACAACTGTTTACTCATAACTCTTTGTGTCAGAGCTGGATTTGTTTAAAAGACTCACCAAGCCCATCTGACTCAAACAGACAGGTGTCGTCCACACCCACCTCTCGACACCATGACAGGAAGTTGGCTGTGTTGTCCCTGGCGAAAAAAGAACCGGACGCAGCACTGGCTCTGCAGGGAATCCTGCGGCTGGGGATCAACTGAAAGAGAGAATTTGCCTGTGTTACTCAATGCCATAGTAGACAGACATTTGCATTTAAAATGTCTCTGAAGAGAAGGGTAGCGAAGTCTTAACACTCCAAACATACTAAAGGCAGAAACATTAAGAGACAGTTCACTCAAAAATTTAAATTCTGTCATCTGTTCATGTCGATTAATGTGCTTTTTGAAGTTTCCAAACTGTGGTTGTGTGTACTTTCAGCGAATGGGCATAACTGATGACTGAATATTAAAAATCTTATGAATTTGGAATGACATGAGGGTGAGAAAATCTTGATACAGTTTTTGGGTGAACTAACCAATTAATGCAAGTATGCAAATGCAGCTTGGTCAGCGCACATACTTGCAATTGCAAACACATTCTGCAATGCAATGATACATGAAGTTAATCTTACATTGCTAGAAGCCAACCAAATGCAAATGTCAAGCACTTGTGTAAACAAAGGGGTTACAGTGGTGCCGTGACCCGGATGGGAGTGAGGTTTAGGGACATGAGTGTAACGTAGAAACTGACGCTAGAGGCTAACACGCAAACATAATTTGTTTAAAGTATGTTTCTGGCCTAACTCATCTAACCTTTCCAACATATAGTTAACTACCTTGCTATCCAGAGTCAACTAAGCTATAATAATTAAAATGTAACCTGTTATAAACCATTAATATGTGCTATATAAGTGCTATTAAACAAACAATACGCTAGTAATATGCATGCTAATAAGCAATAGTGAGAATTGTTCTCTAAACTATTCCTTCAAAATGCTGTCCAGGCAGCTCACTAAGTCTTGAAGCAGAGCTTCAGTCTTGATTTGTATTAATGCACAGTAAACCAGAGAATCTGATCACATGTGGAGACAAAACCACAAGGTTGAGGGGGTAAAGGGGACTTCTGGTTAAAACTGGCCAAATAAATCAGGACAGAATGTTATTGGCCAACGATTTGGGGGTTTTAGAGAAGTTTTAGAAATCCCCTTCCCCATCTCTCCCCCTCCATTTCCTTTCTCACTCAGTTTTCCCTACAGTTCAGTATAGTTTTCCTTTCCCACCACAGTTTCTCTTCATGCTTTAGCTGGAAGACGTCACCCACTAACATTAAAGAAGTATGTGATCTCTTGTTTTCTGTCAGTCTCTCTCTTACTCTCCGTCTATCTCCTTCCCCCAGCAGGGGTCCGGATCGCTTTCCAAGCTTTCATTATTGCATATGTTTTCACAAACACAGTCCCCCAATCTCGTATAAATAATCAATAAGGATGAGCATTGCACTGATAGATAAATGCATGCATTAGGAGCTGGTGGTGGTCAAATAACACATATGAATCTCAGTGGGAGATTCACTCATTGTATATTTTCATATAAGACACTGGGGAAGGTTAGATGAGGTCCTGCTGGAAGAACGTAGTAGTTGCTTGAATAGATAGCTTTTCTCTCGCTTTTTCCAGAACATTCTCAAGCTTCCTCACTGACCAGTTATCAAAGTATTTTTTCCTCTTGTGAAGTAAGGGTTGATCACTGGAATGACAAGAAGAACTAAAAACAAAACAAAAAACAAACAAACAAACAAAAAACCCTGCTATTATAATATAAAAGCCTTTCTAATGCAAAAAAAATGTAAATACAGCCATCGTGACAGTAATCCATACGACCCCAGTGGATGAATAAATGTCTGCTAAAGCAAAGCAATAACCTTTTTACTATAAACCATCACTTCTTGCCAACTTTTGTACTCACGTTCAGGAGAAAGCTGAGTTTATGTTAAGGGCATTGTGAGCTATGCTTATTTGACTTCAGAAGACATTGATTCATCCACTGTGGGTGTTTGGATTACTGTTATGATGGTTGTGTGCACTTTATGGAGTGTCAAAATTTGGACGCACATTCACTTGCATTGTACATGGACTGATTTGATTGTTTTTTGATATTTTTATTTTTGTGTGTGTGAGTGTTCATTTGAAGAAAGAATGTCATATACATCTGGGATGGCATAAGGGTGAGTGAATAATGACAGAAATACAATACAATTGTATTTCTGTCTTTTTTTTGTGGACTATCCCTTTGAAACACCCACATACAAACCCTCCGTCTTCCTCTCAGAGGTTAGTAGTTGTGTTTGATTGTGTCTCTGTAGCCTCTGGACTGTGTGATCAATGAACAGCTCTTTATCCCTGAGGACTAACAACCTCAAATATTCCTCACATCTGTGCTGCTTTCACACATACACATACAGCGATCAGCCAAGCCAGCATGCAGCCTTTATACAAATGAAAACAGCGGAAACCTTTATTATCTTACTGTATTCAACTCCAATGTAATGCTAATAATCATATATTCTTTGTTTTACACAGATAATTCAAATGAACCTAAAATGGGCTTTTCAGACTGCAAACTTTGAACGCAGGGTCAGCTAAACCCTTGGGATTGTTAACCTCAAATAATGTCTTACTTGCAAATTTATTTATTTAGTCAATAGCATTGATTAGATTACAACAGCATAATTAACATAACTAAAAAGAGTAATGACAGTAATATCTAACCCACTATTTATTTAACTATACTAAAAATGCAATATGGGACCTCTCTGGATAATGACTAAAAACATAGGTTCATAGGTTCATTAAAATCATCAACAGTCAAATGGTTTGCTCAAAAGAACCGGATCACCCAACTTTAACTGAAATTAGTTTTTGGCATTTTATGAAGATGTGATTTGTGCATTCTCCTGCCATCACAATGTTGTGGGTGGTTAGCAGTTATGATACTGTTTTATTTATATAGTGCCTTTCAAACACCCAGAGACACTTTACATTAGGTAAATAACAGATAGTATACAACATAAACTAAACAGCAGACAGGGGGTAAATAATATGCAATATACAAGATAAGTTACAAAAGCATAGAACAGAAAATTAGGGCAAGCAATTAATTAAGAAATACTGTAAATAGGTTAATTTTGAGAGCAGTTTTAAAGGTCTGGAGTGAAGAGATAACACAGAGATCTTGTGGTAGTTTATTCCAGAGCTTGGCAGTGGAAATGGATACTCACTAAAGATGAGAGTCCACCCTGTCAATGATATTAAGCTCTATATACAGTCCCCCAATTTTAAGGGATTTACAGACATGATGAGAAATAGTAATGGTGAGGTTTCGCTTTAGCCAAACATGTTAATGATTCACAAGATTGTTTCTTTGAATGGATCTGTGAAGGAACTATACAATTGTAATGTATCGACTGAAATGAAACAGTCTTGAAATTCAATCTCTTTCCAATGAGACCAACTGGTTATGTTTCCCAGAAGTAAACTCTGTGACAGGAACCCTGGATTAGCATGAAACATGCCATGACATAAAACAACCTCCTCAGTCGAGTATGTAGCCATTTTACGCACAGTACAGCCAGTGGTGTAATGTAACGAAGTAAAAATACTTTGTTACAGTTCTTAAGTACTTTTGGGAGTATCTGTACTTTACTTAAGTTTTTAAGTAATTAAAATGTATACTTTTACTCCGATACATTTCCCCCGAGTATATTTGTTCCTTACTACAAAATAGTCAGAAGAACACAGACTGCAGGAAATTAGGTTTGATGAATCAGTGCTCTGGCATTTGCAAGTAAGACTCCTAAAAAAATAACCTTTGCTCATTTGCAAACGTGGATGATTTCAGTTTCAACTCAAGGTCGAGGCTGGGGTGTGGGATATACAGCATTGTCTGGGATAATATGGTAAGTGTTATTATAATGATCTGTCATTATCAAGTAGGCTATATCATCAAATCATTGATTTATTAGTCTATTACAGTGGTTTTCAACATGTGGTCCGCAGCCCCGTGGAATTGCAGGTGGGCCGCCAATTACTATTAAAAGAAATAATATTGTTAATATATGTAAAAATGTCTAAGTCATAACATAACATCATTTCATATATATAAAATTAAATAACAAAAAGAAATATTAAACTGTTACTATGCTTCCACTATTCGAGCTCGCTGAATAGCTTTATAGCACAATTTTCCGCGGCCCTGACCTCCTGCAGTATGCTATCCGATCCAATCAGAATGCAGCGCCTCTAGCGCGAGAACAGAACAGACTGGGCATAAGCCTAACTCCAGGTTCACACTCTGTCTGTGATGCGTCTTTTTTTCCGAGCCCATGTTAACGGATCAGAGCGTTCACACTGCATGCGCCAAAAGGCTAGAAATAAAAACATGCAAAAATAATTAATATCTAACACATGAGCATAGAGAGAGTTGTGAGCGCACAGGACGCAGTTTAAGTGAGAGGAGACACGTTTTAAGTGTGCACACTCTCTCCGGACCAGAGCAGCGTGTATCTGAGCAAGTACGTCTGGTTTTGTGACAGAGCAAAGGAAATCTGCATGTGAACAGAGAGATTCGCGCTTGTGCATTATTTTAATGTGCTTTCGCGTTATATTTATGCACTCTCGCTGCTGACTGCATACACATATATACACACTGCAAACACCTGAGGCACCACTATAATTAATGAGCTCTATGAACAATGCATGGCAAAAAGAAAAAAAAGTCCCTAATTCCGTGGGTTTAAGTCAGGAATAGGAGCCCACCGTGGGCTTAACTAGGGAACAGGAGCCTCTCCTGGGCCTAACTCGGGAACAGGAGCCTATTGTGGACTTAACTCGGGAACGTGGATGGCTTACGGGGTGCGGGCACTGGAGGGTGCTCTTGAGGAGCAGGCACAACACAGTGCTTTCTAGGGGCTGGCATTGGAGTGAGTTTAGGAGAAGCCGGCATATCTGGGCTGAGGACAGCGACAGTGCTGGGAGGAGATGGGTGTTCGGACCATTTGGCTGGGTATGTGGATGTTCCCGGCAAGTGGTGAGCTGGGGCTGCTCATGGTTTTCGGGAGGGACTGGATGAGGAACTTCTTCGACCTCGGAATTAGAACCACATAAATAAAGGACATGATTTACCAGCTCAATGAGGGAAAACTACACGTGGGAAGATCACAGCTGATGAAGTCATCATCCAGCCCCAGCCGAAAACAGACACTAAAAGCAGAATCTAACCAGCTCACCTGGTTGGAGAGCTCCAGGAACTTCTCCACATACTCCTCCATACATACTTACGACCGCCCTGCCGCAGACACCACAGTCTGTCTTCAGCCATTGTATTTGGGTAAGGCCCGCTGTACTGTCATGCTTTGCTTGGGAAAGGAACCAGGAGATACAGGAGAATGATGAAGTAGAATATTTAATTAAATGCACAAGGAGATACAAACAGTTTAATGACGTATGACAGTGGACATCGAACCAAGAATAGAGGACACTATTTAAAGATGGGACTCAAATTAACTAAATGGGGAACACCTGGAACTAATGGAACTGATGACAGGAACAGGAAACATAACCACATAAGGACAACAGGAACTAAGACTTGGGTAAAACAAGGAAACTCTAGTCCACAACACTGACAACACTAAGTACCGAATGAAGTGCTTCTTATTCTTACCTAAAAATAAAAAATGGAAGAGATCGTTAAAACTGAACATAATCTTGCTACTCAAGCTGTGTATGAATATACAAAGAAGCAAAAAAAAAAAATTATATATAATAATAATATATATATATATTAGGGGTGTAACGGTTCGTACCGGACCATTTCGGTACAGGGCTTTCGGTACGGTGCACGTGTGTACCGAATGACGGAATGCAATATTTTGTGCGCGGGCGGAACATAAGTACATTTTCGTGTTTCCAAACAAACATATTAAGTGGCGGACGTCTCCGCATACAGCGCAAATCCCGCCCTGCAGCTGATTCTAAGGCAGGCGACATACTGGATGCGTGGCGCAAGCGTCTCAGCTGCGTGGCGTGTCCGTTTTTAATTCGGCTCCCATGTTAACTCATAGTTAACAGGTTAGAGCTTGCAGACTGCCTGCGTGAGACGCGCATCTCAGGCGCGGAAATCGTGTGCATGCTAGAAATAGAACCGACGCCTATTTTTACCGTGACACGCGCGCGTGTTGGAAGCGTTTCCAGGCAAAATAGAATAGGAAAATATGTTTATATGTCATTTTGTACACAAATACATATTAATTCATGACACTTTGATGTTTGAAAGTCTGTAGGTTGACATAAATTCAGATATAAATGTAATTTAAAAAAACAAATTAATAATTATCGATTTTCAAATATTGCACCTGTCAAACATAGTCTATTTTGCCGTCAATACTGTTGATGGTGTCCTTTATCAGTAGGCTTTATATTTATGTTCAACATGAAGTATAGATATTGTTGTCATGAAGACAAGATCCTGGGGTGCTTCTCAATTCATATTTGTGCATCCTCGTTTCCTTTCCTCGCTTCCTTTCCTCGTGTCTTAGCTCCACCCTTTCAGGATGCGAGGGAAGGACGCAAGGAAAAGACGTGAGGATGGAGGACTTGAATCAAGTGAAATGATTTATCCTCGCTCCCTTCAGCGTTACTTCAAAGTGTCATCAGCTGTAATTAAAGGGATCTGCCCTTATGTTGTTAAAGTTTGCTAATTAAGACATTCATAATAAATATTAATAAAGCAAGATGCCCTGTTTGAAATATATGACATGCATGGTTTATTTGAAGTGAAAAGGTAAAATATAAATAAAAATTGTTACAACAGATGTGAAGGGGGAGGAGAATTTATACGTGCGTCACGTTAAGTCGATAAAATACTTCCGCATAGGATACACCTGTGTATCCTCGCTCATCTCTCCTCATGAAGCCTCCTCCCTCCTCGATCCTCGTCTCCTCGTGGTGCAATTAGAGAATTGAGATGTCCTTCAAGATGGCTGTGTTCGATCGGTTTCCGGGTCATAGGATGGAGGACGGAGGAGCGAGGAGACGAGTAGGGATATTGAGAAGCACCCCTGGTCTGTCGGCGGCCTCTCTCTATGTCACCTACAGCAGCAGCAGCGCGCCAGCGCCGCGTCAGGCACGATTCTGGTGAAGCAGGCCTACAAGCTGGGATTGGTAATGCTGCACTGTAATCATAGTTATTTATTTATATTTTTCATTATATTTTAATATATGATATTGGTTTGAGACTGAGAGTATTTTATTTAGTGGAGAACTTTGCAGCAGTATTTTATTTCTTATTCTATTTTTATTTTATATATATTTTATTAAAAAGTATTTTTTTAAAGTGTATAGTAATAAACAACCTCCAGTTTAATGTTTGCATTTCTTTTCCTTTCTGTACCGAAAATGAACCGAACCGTGACTTTAAAACCGAGGTACGTACCGAACCGTGATTTTTGCGTACCGTTACACCCCTAATATATAAATATAAATAAATTTGCTTCCTTTCCATTTTGCATTTACTTGTACTTTTACTTTCAGTACTTAAGTACGTTTGAGATTTAAAAAATACTTTTCATACTAAAGTACAATAAATATCACAAACATTAAGACTATTCTAAACGGTGACTTTAACTTCTACCAAAGTCATTTTCTGGTAAGATATCTGTACTTTTACTTGAGTATGACTATCAGGTACTTTATACAGCACTTAGTACAGCAGGCATGCTAACACACACACAGATACACAGTTTGAAACAGTATAGTATTACAGGGTGGCCTGCAGTATTTGTGCAATGTAAAGTGTAAAGTGACATTTTTTCATGGAATTATAATTAAAAGTCATTCAATGAACATGCAATGTTCATACTACAAGTCCAAATATATATGGCCACATTCAAAGAAGAATATGCACAGCATGAAGTATGGTGACACTGACTCATCTTATATCACTAACCAATTTGTAGGCAATATTAAGTGCATACATTTCATGATTACTTTGATATGCCAGCTGTGAAAACTACAGGCCATGAATTCTACTGTGTAATTCCTTAGGGACTCTATTAGAATGGGAGCAAGTCATAACTAACAGAAAGACCCATTCTGAGTATCTGTAATAGGTGGTTCTTGGCCAAGACAAGCAGAAATATTTTCTTAATTTACCTTCGAAAAATTCTCCCGATCTTAATGGTTTTACCATCTGGAGGAGTTTTTGAACACTTAACAAGTCACAGCTTTCATTAGACTGCTCTGTTAAAATGAAATAGCTCAGTGATTTTCCAAAGTTCATCATCCCACAATGCCGAGGTTTGGCAGGGAATGGCAAGCGGCCCTGACTTCAGACAAAGGTCTTTGTGTGAGAGAGAAATGCATTCAATACCAGCACCTGAAACCAATACACTGCAGTATTCTGTAATCTTAGTTTGAAAACTCGCACAGGTTTTGGCAGCCATGATGAATGAATTCATGTTACTGCTGTGGAAATACATGCAATGTGCTGAATGCAGAAAATAATGAAAGAGTGCTAATGTTATGCAAATGTGCTAATGTTCCATTCACATGAGATCACCCTACAGGCGTCTAGGTAATATCTGCCAATCGCAACTGAGTATATACGGCTAATTTAGTCACAATACTACCATATTGTGATGGGAGGAGCACAAGATAGACACAGTGGGCATGGCGTCAGGCCTCGGAGAGGCTTTTATTAACAGAAAATCAAATAAAACAGGGGATAAAAGTGGCCAAAGGGGAAGAGTGTCCAAAATAAACAGGGAATCTGGTGTCCTCGTCGTGCTGCGGGGTTCGTGTGGGTCGGGCAGTGTTCATGGAGGAAGGGTCCAGGTAAGGGGCGTAGTCCGGCGGCCACACGCGCTCCCCTCTTCGGTCCGGGGCGCGAGGGGCGGCGGCTTACTCTATCAGCCACATCACTCTCGTTGGCCGCGGCGCTGGCAGGGGATGGACGGCCCGGCATCCTGGCCCGACGGCCATGTAAACGGGTGCGGTTCCCATCCGGATCGCGGGTCCGGCACCTCATGTCTCTGGTGGCGCAGGAGTCCCTCAACGCACCCTTCCTGGACCCACGAGGACACCAGTGTGCATGCATGGGGAAGAGACCAGTCTCCCGAGGAGAGGCGCGTTGGGCTTTTAAACAGCGGCGGTGATGAGACTCCATTTCCTTCAGGTGTGCCCCATCACACGCCGCCAGCCCTGACTCGTCCAGCCCCCCTCCTCTCACACACCAACTCCAGTCGGGAGCCTGGTGAAGGGCGGCGATTTAGGACGGGGTGCCGGTGACAATCAGGGAGGAGGCAGCTGACTCGTCACAATATACATGAACACATAGAATATCTCATAATGCTTAGTCAAGCCAAGTCAGCTTTATGTAGCACTTAATACGATACAAATTGTGTCAAAGCAGCTTTACAGTGTTAAATAGGAACACAGTGTGTCGATAATGTAGGAGGACAATAGTAAGCAGTCCGTTTTTCAGTTAAAGTCAATTCATTGTTGATTCAGTGATTCAGTCATCATCCAGCTCATTATCTGTGCAATCAAGCCAACAATATTGCCAGAAATTGAGTGTTCCCAACTTAGCAAGCCAAAGGCAACCGTAGTAGGGAACCAAAACTTCATAGTCTATAGTGCCATTCATAAAATCAGATCACTTGAGTAACTTCTGAAAAGGGAGCTAGAGCAAAAAATTTTGCAGTTTGAGAAAACTGTCACTGAATTCAGCTGGTGTGCCTTAGATGGCCACCAGAGGTCACAGTGTGTTGGTGTTTGAACACATGGCTTGTTGTGTTTGTTGGTGCCATGAGCTCTCCTGCCTATTGTCTGTCCCTGCCTATCTTGTTACATCATTATTGTTTCAGTTGCTCCACCTGTGTTTCCCTCATTACCCTCCTCGTTTGTTTCCCTATTTATTCTCCTTGTGTCTGCAGTCCTGTGCTGGTCCATTGTTTAATGGTATTTGTCACTCGTGAGATGTGCGTTTTTAACGTGTGCTTCCTCTGTAGCTTTGCTCTTCCTGTTCCTGTCTTGCACTGCTGTCTTGTGCCTTGTGTCTGGCTTGCCTGTCTGTTTTTCTCTTCGGGGTATTTTGTGTTTGCTTTTGTTTTTACTATTAGTATAAGCCCATCATCCTGCAATTGAGTCCTCGCTTTATCCCTCATTGGAACCATGACAGAACGTACTAGCCAATTGAAGACTGAACAGAGAACAAGCACACTCCATCTTCCAGCCTCCACTATCTGCAGCCCGCTCTTCCATTCCATGCTTAAGGTAGCAGCATTGAGTTCCCTCAGCCAACGGGGGACTGACTTGAGGGAATTCGCAATGGAGCTCAGGAGTGCGTTGGAGGGGCTGGACTATCGTTGGAGTCTCGTCCCATCATGGCTGCCACTCCAGAGTCATGTCCCGTCATGGCTGCCACTCCAGAGTCGTATCCCTTCATGGCAGCCACTCCAGAGTCTTATTCCAACATGGCCGCCAATTCAGAGCCTCATCACAAAATGGCTTCCAGCCGAGAGTCTCCAGCCATCATGGCCGGCACACCAGGGTCTTCAGCCGTCAAGGATACCATGTGGGGAAGTCATGGCCTAATGGTTAGAGAGTCGGACTCCTAATCAAAAGGTTGTGAGTCCGAGTCTCGGGCCGGCAGGAATTGTAGGTGGGGGGAGTGCATGTAAATTGCTCTCTCCACCTTCAATACCACGACTGAGGTGCCCTTGAGCAAGGCACAGAACCCCCAACTGCTCCCCAGGCGCCGCAGCATAAATGGCTGCCCACTGCTCCGGGTGTGTGTTCACGCTGTGTGTGTGCACTTTGGATGGGTTAAAAGCAGAGCACGAATTCCGAGTATGGGTCACCATACTTGGCTGTATGTCACGTCATGTCATGTCACCATGTAAGTTTTTCTGGGTATTATGAACGAGCCGCATGAAGGTATTAAGATGTGCTCAAGGCATTTGAGACTAGTTTCCAGTTTGGTGAACCTACCTCTACTGTCAGTGCGAGCAGCAGGCATCACTGTGGGGGTCTCAAGTCCAGTGGTCCTGGAAGAAAGACTCCGGGTGTCCCTAATACAAAGATCCAAGAGGACCTGACTCCTTTGGTCCTGACTCCGGTGGTCCTAGTGGTTCCGGAGTTACCCGCTCCAGAAAAACCTTCCACAGAACAGCCCACCCTCACTGCTGCTGCCATGAAAGTGGTCACTGAGCCACCCACTCTCCTTGTCTCAGCCAGGGAGGCCGAAACAGAGCCGCCTGATTTCACTGCTGCTGCCACTGTCAAGAACACTGTCTTTGCCTTTCACCTCATAGCTGTTCTGCAGGCATGGGCCACTTCAAAATTCACTTCAGCCTCCCTGGAGCCTGCCTCAGAGCTCTCTCCAGAGCCAGCTCCAATCCAGAAGCTCTCAGAGTCCACTCAAGAATGCACCCCAGTCTGGGAGCCCTCAGAGTCCACTCCAGAACCTGCTCCAGTCCGGGAGCCTTCTGAGTCCACTCTAGAATCCGCTCCAGTTCACAAGTCTGCTCCAGAGCCTAGTCTAACCCATGAATCTGCTCAGCCATGGTGGGCTTCAGCTATGCATGCTCCACCCTGGAGGGCTTCAGCTCTGCATGTTCTGCTACATGGGCCTGGCCCAACGTCCCTCCCCCTGGTCTACCTCCATTCCACCTCCCTCCTGGATTCCTTTCTAGTTTGGTGGAGCATCGAGAATCTGCTCCTCAAAGGGGGGGTTATGTCACAGTATTCAGCTGATGTGCCTTAGAAGGCCATCAGAGGTCACTGTGTGTTTTGTTTGAGCACATGGCTTGTTGTGTTTGTTGCTGTCGTGTGCTCTCCTGTCTATTGTCTGTCCTCACCTATCTTGTTAACTCATTATTGTTTCAGTTCCTCCTCCAGTGTCTCCCTTCTAGTTCCTGCCTTGTCCTGCTTTGTTGTGTCTTTTGCCTGGCTTGCCTGCCTGTTTTTCCCCCTCAGGGTAGTTTATGTTTGCTTTTGTTTTGTTTTTACTATTAATATAATCCCATTGTCCTGCAATTTAGTCCTTGTTTCATCCCTCATTGGAACAATGACAAAAACTAGTCCAATATATAGAGAAATTGAGAAGTTTCCAATATAGTGTTTGCCAGTCACAACTAGCATTATGTTAGTGTGATTGAGCTACTATTATTAATATTTTCAATTCATTTTATTATATATGATTTGGATAATTTATGCATTTAGCAGACACTTTTATCCAAAGCGACTTACAGTGCATTCAGGCTAACATTTTTTACCTAACGTGTTCCCTGTGAATCGAACCCAGGGATTTATTTAATTTTATTTATTCATTTGTTGTTAATTTCAAGCAACGACAATGTTTTTATGGGTTTAGTTTTAATATAACTCACATTTTTAGAGCTATTTTTATTTATTTATTTTTATTAGAATTGGTTAATAAAAATATATACAATTGCAGTTTTTTGATAAGATTTGGACACATTTTTATGCCTTGTTCTTTGTTAAACACCATATTGTGACGAGTGGGGCGGGGCCGAGAGACGTGGGAACAGGAGCGAGGCCGGTGGAGTGATTGGAGATGAGCGACACCTGTTTGACCCACCGGTCTCGAGTCCCACGGAGGAGATGGAAGGATATAAAACTGGATCGACGACAGTGAAGGACGAGAGAGGACCAGGCCTGGACTTTATTTTGTATTTGGTTTTTATTTATTCGCGACAGTCGTCCGCGAGGGGCTGTTGCTCTGTTTTGTATTTATTTTGATTATTAAAGTTTATATTTGATTGTCCGCCGGTTCCCGCCTCCTTCTTCCCGAAGATTACGGAGTTTTTATCGTTACACATATACTGTATAATCAGATAATTAGCCCAGTTAAAAAAAAATAAATAATAATAAAAATAATAATAATTAAATAAAATGAATGAATGAATGAATAGCCACAACATACTTTTCACTCTGTGTGGGGGTAGAAATATGGTGGGTAAATTACACAATTCACCAGTAGGGATCTCATGTGTAAGTCATGACACAATGAAGAATCATGAATCTAGTCTATTACAGTCTTTACACTCTCAAAGAAAAAAAGAAAAATTACATAGTACAAAAGCTGTCACTGGGGCAGTACCTTTTAAAAGAGTGACAGCCTTTGTATCTTTTTCTTCTGGGAGTGTAGGAGACTTTACAAGAAAATAAAAAAGTGAATTAAAATAACTGCAATCACAGTGTTCCTATATATTATAAATAACAGTAAATTAGTACCTTTCCTGGTGAATTCACATCCAAGTCATTTTGCCTGAACTTCTCCTGCAGAGTCTCAGCCAGCTGACACAACAGGAAACCGTTATCTAACCTGTCCATGAAGCTCTCTGCTGTGATTTCTACACCTGATGGAAAAGATGACAGAAAGAGATGAATATCCCACAAAAGACTTTGGCTTGATTGTGCTTCCTTGTACTTAGCTTACTTGCATAACTCTGATAGGTGCATTACTGAATTGCAGTGTAATGAGCTTCTCAGCATCTGGGAATTAATCTGTATTCTCAAATCAGGATTATGCAAATTTAGAATTTACAAATGAGCTCCCTCTGAATTCATAACGTTCATTCAATATCAATATTCATGAACATTATTTTATCACTAAATTGAGTGAAATACAATACTAAGTGAAATAGAAATAAAAAAGAATCTAAGACAATTTTAACTAATAAAGAGAAAAAATATATTTTTTAAATCTATATATATAACTAATTTCTATATATAACATTTAAAATACTATTAGTATTATCTCATGATTCTAGAAATAATCCATATAATATTATAACATAGGATTCATATTAAAACATTAAATTTCCAAATAGAATAAGTAACTTTAATTAAATCTAAATTCTTAATATAAAAAAAAATCTAATTAAAACCATAATTAGATTAAATTCAATTCATATTTAGAGATCATATAAGACATTGTCAAATCACACTCTTAATGATGCACAACCCTGGGTCAAATCCAGACATTTGTTACAGCTATGATTCACAGATAAACACATTTCAGTCCCAAAAGCAGACAAGTGCTTTGGAAGGAAGCAGCTGATTTATTTCGCAGTATTCAGTATTCCAGATAAAACACACACACACACACACAGACTCAGTTCTACACAGATCAACATGTGGCGGCTGACTTCCAGGCGATCATTCTTTCTACATGATGTCACTGTGAAACAGGAGGCAGTGGCACGGGGGTTGGGTATCTGTCGAAAGAGCATATTTTCTCATCCACTGTGCTTTTTGTTTCTCATAAAGAGGGGGCGTCAGTGGTCGAGGGGGTTCAGATGTTTTAATGAGTTCCAAATGTGGTAATTGAGCCCAGTGGAGAGCTTGTGAAATTCTTTCTGAACATATTTCCTCACAAACAACTTCTTACCCTCGCTACCCCTTCAAAGAACCAAACCACCTATCCCATACTCTGAATCTAGAAAATTTAAGTAATACATATTGAGAGTGAACACATTACTTAGTTTACTCAGTGGTCCTATGAAAATTAAAGTGGTCATGATTTATTTTATTTTTTTAATGTTTCTTGAGGTTCACTTTTTTTTTTTTTTTTTTTTTGCACAAAAAATATATTCACAAAAATAATTATTTTTAAATCTCATTCTGACCCTCTGTCCAAAATAATCCATTTTAAGGCTCGTTAAAGGTTTGTCAGTAAACGGATTGTTTAAATTTTACAGTAAACATTTAATTTTGACTTAAATAACGCATCATCATATTGCCCATGAGTAAGTGTTTTGAAAACATTATCTATATAAAATTGCCATTCCTCTGACACAATACAAAATTAAAGTTGTTCCATTTGTTCTGGACACTTTTTGAAGTCTATACAGACACAAACATGTCATTAAGGGAATGTTCCTTTACTCTTCCATTCATCCTGTTGTCAGAAGTAGCTCAAGTGTTTGGAGAAATTGAATGGGCAGCTGTATACTGTATATAGTGTAGACAGTCTCAGTGATTATAATGGGTTCTATTTGCATTTGGCACAGCATGATGCAATGCTCATGACTTATCAGCCGAGTGATTGCCAGTGGTGTGTTGATGTGAAACTATTCATCCGTCTTGTTCCAGAGGCACTCATATGCAAATATACTTGCATGTGTGACATCACAAAACCCTCAATATAAGTTCATTATTAGAGATGTTATAGTTATGATGTGGTTATATACACTACTCAAAAGTGTGCAATCAGTACGATTTTTAATGTTTTTAAATATGTTTCTTATGCCGATCATTCCATTAATTTCAAGCGTTATACAAATAAAGGGTGAATTGACTTGACTTCATTTATTTGATAAAAAATACAGTAATATTGTTGTGAAATTGTTGTAATATTGTTTTCTATTTTAATATACTTTAAAATAGAATTTATTCCAGTGATGCACAGCTGAATTTTCATCAGCCATTACTCCAGTCTTCAGGGTTACACATGGACCTTCAGAAATCATTATAATATGCTTATATAATACATTAATAACGCTGACAGTTTTTAAAATTGTTTTTTTTTTTGGAACCTGTGACTCAATTTTTAGGATTCTTTGATTAATAAAAAGCTAAAAAGAACAGCATTTCTTCAAAATAGATATATTTTATTCAGCAAGGATGCAGTAAATTCATACAAAATGATAGTAAAGACTTATATTGTTAGAAAAAAATTAATCTATTTTGAATAATGACTGAATGGTAAAAAGGATATGTGAAACGGTCAAGAAAAATATTATTTATGATGGAGGTGCTTGGGCGCCCTTGAAAAACTGAACAATGATGGTGTTTTGCATGGTCAGTGAATGATCCTGAAAGCTTATTAACACATAGGGCATTCCTAAGTGTTTTCAGAGCTGTTCTATATTCATCATGACCATCTAAGTTATGCTTCTGGCCATTTCTTTTCTATCTAGTCAAGAGTCATTCAAGTACTATCTACTTAGAAATAGATTTTCTAAAGTGTTTGTAAAGATTACATTTCAATAACCTCACCAATAAAATCGGTCAACAATTATGCAATAAATCATGTTTCTTTAGCTTAAAACACCATGATTAATAAAAAGTTTAACAATAATTAATCAAAACACCAATAAGCACAAATAACTATAATAGAAAGCCTCAAAATGTCAGTGTTTCATGTTTACAAGTGGCTTCTGGTAAGACCAGCAAATTATCAAATTGTGTTCCTGTAACACAGATCAGTTTCAGAGATCTGAGCAGCTATATGTCTAAAAAAAACAACACGGAGACAGGCATAAGCCACTAAAGAGTGTGGACGATCTGGATAGGGAACTAGTGGTTGGTGTGTGGTTGAATATGAAGCCCCTATGTGGCCCACTGCGGCTCCTGGCTGGCTTTTGCTCCAGGCAGACCAAAGACAAAGCCCTGGTTTCAGCTGGCTGTTCATGGCTTGAGAGCTGCCAGAAATTCCACAGACATCCCCCTCCATCCGCACACACACAGAACCAAAGCCAGGGCCACGACACACTACCATTCGTCTCTCTTTATAATTTGTCTCCTGATTCAAATGGTGGTTGTTTATTTTTTCACACTTAACTCAGAATAGATAAGTTTTTGTTGTGATTAAAAGGGATAGTTTTAAAATCTAAATTTGATGTTTATCTGCTTACCCCCAGGGGATTCAAGATGTAGTTGACAGCTAAAACATACAATAATAAATAAAAAAACATTGCTCATGACGATACATTGATGTGTAAAAACACAAAACGATCGGTCTGTGCAAGAAACTGAACAGTATTTATATAGTTTTTTACCTCTGAATTTCACCGCAATGTCAGAACTTCTGAGCTCTCCTGAGCAAGTCCTCTTGTGCCCGTTCTCAAACAAGCGTCTGACGTGTCTTCTTCTACTTGCTTTACAGTGGAATGCAGACTTATATGTGCATTTGAGAGATAGGTGGCAGTAATGCACTTATAAGTCTGCTATCCGCCGTAAAGCAAGAAGAAGACGCCTCATGCTCCTGCTTGAGAACGTGCTCAGGACAGTTCAAACAGTTCTGACACTGTGGTAAAAATCTGAGGTAAAAAATTATATAAATACTGTTCAGTTTCTTTCACAGACCAATCGATTTGTGTCTTTACACATCAATGTATCATCACGAGGTTTACTTTGGTTTTGTTTGTGTATGTTGTGTCTGTTTTTTTTGTTTTGTTTTTTATTGTATGTGTTTTAGCTGTGATTCCCATTCACCTCCATTATAAGACTGACAGATTGCAACGGTTTGATTAAAAAAAAAATCTTTGTTTGTGTTCTACTGAAAAAACAAAGTCACCTACATCTTGGATGCCCTGGAGGTAAGCAGATAAACATCAAATTGTTGGGTGAACTATCCCTTTAACAGAGAATCACTGTTGTGAATGATACAGGAATGGCTAAGGCACTGAAGCAGGAACAGCTTGACTTACCCAGTATGCTAGAGAGCCAGAGCGCCAGGTCTTCCTTCATGGGCAGCAGACTGGCCTCATGTCTACTGGCCAGCCACTGACTGTACTGCTGCAGATCTGTGAGGCCTGGACCAGCCGGCTGCTGCTTTCCGCTCAGAGGACTGAACATGCTTCAGAAAACAGAAAACGAGAGAGGAACATCTACATCAGTGCAATTTAAAAACATTCATTTAATCAAATTGAATTGCTCAAATGAATTATTTCACTTTCCCACAGAGCACAGATGTCATCTGATCATTCAAGCCCTTTCTGTTGCTTCACAGTAGACTCTTATCCTCTACACCGATCTTCTCATCACAGTCCAGCTCCAGGCTCTATCTTCTCTGTCCTGTGATATAATACTCACTAGGCTTTTTTTTTTTTAAGAAAGAACAGACACACACTGTGTGGCTTCTCTCCAGTCCTGCTCTAGTGCGAATCTTTTCTGACCTAAAGGCTCTTTACACAAATGAGCATGCTCTTCCCAATGAAACATCAGAATTAGTTGCAATTCCACAATTAGATCATTCAGATTACATTTTCTAAAGAAAATGCGTTTTAGAAAGTGTGAGTGAGAGTATATATATATATATATATATATATACATACAGACAGTGTATATCAAACCTCAATATTCACCTTGAAAGACCCTGTTTCCACAAAGACCGAACACAGAGAACTTCTCAAAGCCAGCACCAATGAAAGAACTGAGAACACCAATGCTAAAATGTAAAGAAGAACAATAAAATGGTTTCATGATCATACATTCTTAAAGATTAAGGTGCTTCACGATGCCATAGAAGAACCTTTTTGTCTTAATGGTTCCATAAAGAACCTTAACATCATTTCTGTTTCACAAAAGGTTCTTTGTAGCAAAACAAGGTTCTTCAGACTAAAAAGGTAGGAAAGAAATGGTTCTTTAAAGAACCTTTGACTGAACCATTCTTTGTGGAACCAAATGCCATACGCTGTGAAGAACCTTTTTCAAGCACCTTTATGTTAAAACCTGGGCAGTTGGAGCACCGAGATAAACTTCAGCATCTGCCCTGGCTAGACATATCACCTGACAATCACTTTGAAAAACTCTGAAATATCGTTTTACCCTCATCTCTAGTTCACCGTACAAATGATGAAGATTTTTTCACATTTGTGTTTTTATAAAAGGAGTATTTCTTGTTTGTCTGAGGCAGTTATATTTCTCTGTAACAACCTGATGATATTTGCAGAAGAATGTGTACGAATCCAGTTGAATGTTTCAGTGATCTACTAGACTCTGACGAAGGCAGTGTAATTCTCATGTAATTCTAGTGAATCCTGCTGATCAGACGAGTTGATCTGGTTCTTGTGAACGTATAACTTCTTTCAGAAAACTTGTTACTTCACATCATTGCGGTTTGAAGTTTTGTTCAAGAGTTAGGACGTGATAAATGTGGTGGCAGCAGTTTGGTGTATTACTAATGCAGAAATGCCGTGATAATATGTGATGCCAGCCAGCATTGCGAGGGATTGCCCCTTACTCATAAATCATGCGAGGAACTAGAGAGAAGTTATGAGTTCTGAGAAGTGTTCCTAGTCTCCTGTATCCCACTGAGCAACCTGGGAATGAGGACTCGGTCCAACAATCGTCACTTTGTTTTGGTGGGCTCTGAATGGCTGGCAGGCGAAGGCGAACTGAAAGTCAATCTGTATATTTTCCTTGTTCCACAAAATAGTATGCCAGAGTTCACTTTACCCTGCTAAACGTCTATCAGATAAAGGCAAATCTCCTCTTTCTTTTTCTTTCTGAAAGAGCTCCTGTGCTGGAAAAGGTGGAGAGGAAAAGAAACCAGAGAAATGTAAAAGAGCTGTTACTGACTCTCTAAACAATAAAAATAGGACATACTGTCCCATATGGACAAAGGCAAGGTGCACAGCAGTCCACTAATCATATCAGAGCCGTCTGTCTGCTCTTAATATTTCCCAGACTGATTCTGTGTTCAGGAGATGAGACCAGAGAACCTGAGACTGACCCTATTAGTGGTGCCTTGATTATTTTTCTCAGAAAAATTTTACTAGTACCTTTTCTATGTAGCCCATAGAAAAGGTACTAGTATGTACCATTTAAGTACTAGTATATATATATATATATATATATATATATATATATATATATTATATTATTTTTTTGAGTCAAATACATGAATAATATTTTTTTGTCTTTTTACGGTTAGGAATGGTAAGTAAAATTTCTCCTTAAAACAAATTCCACTCAGATTTTCTTCCAAGTGACTTAAAATAAAATAATTTAGCCTAATTAATAAATAAGAAACAGACATGCATTCACTAAAATCTCTTTTTCTCCTCTAACGTTTGCTGCCACGTGACATCTACACATCTGCATGACCACCAGCTGGAAACTGATGCTCGGCAAACACAAACCCACAGAGTTCACAGACGGAGAGGACATTTACACTGCATTCAACAACACACACATCAACACACATATTGGGCACATATGGTTGAAATCAAAGGTCAGTGTACAGTGTGACACAGTCGAACCTTTAGCTGGGTCTATTATATTAAGCAACATCATGTTCTTTCACGGTCAATATTTTTCTAGCAAACATTTGTGACAGTGGAGTGATATAAAGGCAATAGGTGTTTCCATATGTTGTGTGTATTTCCCATCCATCATCCGTAAACCATAAATGTTGACAAACTATAACTGATAATACATGAGCTTGCATATCTGATTCTGTTGCAGTTATTTGAGCCTCAATGCTGTGTCATGTTCAACAAGCAAGCACAGAGCACACATTGTAATCTGTCCTTAAAGGACTGTGAAGGGTAAATCACACAAACACATACAGGGCTTAATAAATGTCAATGCTGTCATCATCTTTATACAAAATTATAATCACATTATCTAAATACAACATGAATTGTGTCATTTTGTCAGTTGAGTTCAAAGTAAGCAAAGATTTAGTCTAGCTGCCTGCACAATCCAGTTACTTCTTTTTCCATATATCACACTGGCTTTAAAAGGGTCATGTGATGCGATTTCAAGTTTTCCTTTCTCTTTGGAGTGTTACAAGCTGTTCGTGAATAGATAGGATCCCTAAAGTTGCAAAGACTAAAGTCTCAAACCCAAAGAGATATTTTATATAAAAGTTAAGACTCGTCCACACCCTCCTAAACCGCCTTGTTTATACACGCCCCCATAACTGTGGGGGAAGATTTGCATACCGCCGCCCAAATGTTCACGCAAAGAAAGAAGGTGTGACTTTTATTCTCGCTGTCGCCTTCGGCGCCATGTCGTGGAGACACTGTTTCATTGTAAAAGCGAAAATACTTTGTTTGGTCTTCTAGTACACAACTAGAAATCAGTGGTCAAGTTGTATTTACAACACTGTTCCAGAACAGTTTGACCCAAATATACAGATGTGTACAGTACATTTTACAGAGGACTGTTTCCTGATTCTGGGAGTAGACTACAATGCCTGCTGTTCTGACTCACAGTCTGAAAGTATGTCTTCATATTTAGGATGTGCCACTGACTGTTTAAACGTGAGTTTTGAGCAGTGTAGAGTAGCACTTGTTGTTTGGCATTTCTTCGATCACAAATGCAGACAAGGTTTTATGTTTATGTGTGGTGAGATGCGATGCAACGTGTAAAAGGACAGTATAGGTCATTATTAACACACTGGATAGCTGGCCAATCGGAGCACACCTCGCTTTCAGAACGATGAGCTTTGTAAAAATCAACTCGTTTCAGAAAGGTGGGGCATAGAGGAGAAACAATGTACATTATCTGCAAAATAATGTGTTTATGAACACATTTCATTACACCAAATACACAAAATAATGTTATTTTTAGCAACATCATATGACCCCTTTAACTATGTTTACAGGCTATAACACACTGTAACTGTAAGTTTTAAATGCACATTAGCCCATTTTACTGAGGAAGCTCATGATGAGAGAAAAACTCAAATACCTTTTGCAGCCTAAAGGCAAAAAAAAAACTGAGGAGGAAAACTTTTATTTTCTGTTTCAAGTGCATGCTTGACATTTTATGACTGTAGTAGTATTTCAAAGCTGCCGGTGCTTTCATGAGCTATTTTTTACACTGAAAGAGTAACCACAAAAACAGACTACATTGTACAGATGAATCTAAAATATAAAATGCATTCCCCCAAAATTTCTTCTGAAAAAATAAGTATTTTACCACCTTGAAGGAACAGTTTTAAGTCATTTTGTTTTTATTTTGTTTTATTACAATTCTTAAGGAAACAAAAAAAATTAATAATAATAATAATAATAATAAATATATATATATATATATATATATATATATATATATATATATATATATATATATATATATATATATATATATATATACACACACACACACACCTATCTTGATTAACACACCTATACCCGATATCTATCTATCTATCTATCTATCTATCTATCTATCTATCTATCTATCTATCAGAAGAAGAAGAAGAAGAAGAAGAAAAACATTGTCCTTCCAAAAAAGTATACACTTACCCTCCACAATGCACTGCCTGTAGTTTCTTCAACAGTAGACGGTCGTTTCCACTGAATTCATGCTCTTCTCGCGCACAGGGTCCTCAGACTGTTGTTCACCGTGAGATCCGACTGTCATTGCGGGTCTCAGTTCAAAGCGCGCTCCTGCGACGGACACATTGCGCGATCTCACCGCCTCCCTGAGAGACGCGACGCGACGCGACGCGACGCGCCTTTATCTGCGCGCCTGTGAATCACACGGAGCTGCACGAGACCAGACGATTAAAACGAGCCTCATAGAGAGAAAGGATTTTTAACTGACCAGAAAAAACAAATAAAAAATTAAAGTGTAATAAAAAAAATGTAAGGCAATAAAAACAACAGAAAAAGTGTATATATATAAATATATATAACGAGCTATAGCAATACTTTGATCAAAATAGCTTATTCCAACGCAAGTTGAAACTCATTATTGAGTCTCATTTTTTTAAATGTTTTTTTAGTGAAATCAAGTTTTGTAGGTTATTTTAACTTTTATTTTACTTTCTATCTCTACAACGACTTTTTTGTTGTTGGTTTTATTGCCATAAAAAATTTATTACTCGTGATTTTTTTTTGTGCAAATATATATATATATATATATATATACACACACACACACACACACACACACACACACACACACACACACACACACACACTTTTATTTTGAAATACCGCCACAGAAGTTCATTACCGCGGAAAAAAGTGACGTCATACACGCTCTCAGCCAATAGTGAGTCGAGAACTAGGCACGCTGATCGAGTCCGAAGTTGATTCCGTGCGCATGTTAATTTGTTTATGTTTATTTAAAAACGGTGAAGAGAGCGTTTCATGGAGGCTGTGCTGACACACCTGACCAACATACTGGAGTTACTGGCCGTGTCTCAGACGGACCGCGTGAGTGAATGGGACCGTCACACCACGCTCCGGGCGTTTCAGTGGGCTGAGTACTGCGAGCAGCTTCACTCCCGCTTCCAGTCCAACCCCGCGGTCCGCTCCGTGCTCGAGGCTGCTCTGAGCGACACCAACCGCCGCCTGCGGGAAACTCTGCCCTCGTGCTCTCCGGTCATGTTCTCTGAACTGGCTCAGTGTCAGCACATGCTGCTCGTTCATTTACTCAGAAACCCTTCCGCGCCTAACTCCGTTATCCGAATGCTTTTTCCAGATCCCAAAACTGCTGCACAGGAATCTCTGTTTGATCAAAACAGCCTAATTACGTGTAAATCAGCTTTTAATCTGCTGTGCCGCACATCGGACGGGACTAGTAGTGCTGGGTTACAGGCTGAGGCAGTGGTCAGAGGCACACTGCTCGGGGACCTCTTGAACTCTCTACTGAGTCGGACTGGGAATGACGAGTATGCGAGAACACTGCTGGATTCCATGCTTCTGGACAGCGCGGGAAAACCGGAAAGCCTCTATGACGTCATAGCAGCTGCGCTTCTTTCTCCTGATGACGAAACGAGCGGCGTCACTCGGCGCTGTGTCCTCGCCTGGCTGCGAGAGCGCGAGGGGGGGTTGAGTGAAGTGTGCAGGTCTCTGTCCCCCGGGATCTGTGCCGTGCTCTCCAGACAGTCTCCCGAATTTAAACAGGCATATTGGGGTGTTCTGAAACAGTGGGCGTCCTGCTTGGAGTTTGACGTCTTGGAGAGTCTATGGGTGCCGACATCAGACGAGCCGGTCACCTTTATGAAACTGACTGATCGATTCAAAGATTTATTAAATTCGGGGCCACCGTTAAAAGAGGAGACAGAAGCTGAACTCAAAACACTCAAACGGGAAGCTGGAGACTTTCATGTAAAAGGCCTCTGTATATGGACTGATATAATCATTCAGCTAAAGCTGTAAAGACATCAGAATGAACGTAAATTCAAGTCTGTTAGTTACTTCATGTGATGTTAATTTGACTAATGAAAATATGTGTTTGAGGATAGACGTTTTATAATTATAGCGTTTTGTCGATTTAATGTCTTGTAATAATTGTAAGTTTTATTATTATTGTAGTTGTTGTTTTTATTATAAGAGCCATCATAATATAAATTTTATTTCAACATATATTTTTCTTCATAATTTACATTT
This sequence comes from Carassius carassius, assembly GCF_963082965.1. Classification (NCBI taxonomy): domain Eukaryota; kingdom Metazoa; phylum Chordata; class Actinopteri; order Cypriniformes; family Cyprinidae; genus Carassius; species Carassius carassius. The sequence goes on from NC_081804.1 coordinate 18,809,245, forward strand.
CTGAATCTGATTTTGAAGAGAAGTTTTGTGGTGTTTTATTACAGCTGAATAATTAATAAAGCTCTTAACAGAGTTACTGATGTTTCTGTGTCTCCTGGGGAACTGTTTCATTAGAGTAAAAAAAAAACAGGTAATTTATATATATATATAGATAGGTGTGTGTGTGTGTGTGTGTGTGTGTGTGTGTGAGCTATTCTGGTTTATATAAAATAAAATCTTAAGACAAAATGTTCTTTGTAGCAAAAAAATCATAGCTATTTACTGGTCAAAAACACTAGAAACATAAAAAATATATATATAAAAACAGCAGTTGTCCAATACAGTAGGATTATTCTGTATTTCATCTGTATCGTATAATTAGAAAATACGCTCCTTCATTAATGAGGAATGCTGCTCTGAATAGACTGCATGACAGATGGTGGCATCACTGTCACCTTGGCAACCGCTGGCATTAAGCTCTGGATTTCATTTGAAATAGAGGAAGAGGCCAGCAGCAAACGCGTGCGCCTCTTAAATTGGTCCCCGGGGACACACAGACGCATGCTTCATGGGCTGGCTTTCATATGTCTGTCACATGAAGGAGGAGGAGAAAGAGATGGGGAATCTGCATGGGCTGGGGTCACTCCACCTTCAGTGATTCATGAGGTCACTTGAGGTTGTCGAAACCCTCATTGAAGGCTTGTTGCTTATGACTTGATCTGAAATCTCAACAGCCTCGTGCTGTTTGGTGACGCTTTCAAATAGGACCCCATTTCCTTTTCCAACAGGTCTTGTGCTCTTAATTAAAAGCTTGCTCTGACAAGCCAAGTCTTTATGAAGAATTCATACCTCATCAGTTATAAGTTTAAGGTGGTTTTGGGGCCTTAAATGGTTCAGGGGATTATATAAATCTTGTTTTCTCTGGATGTGGATGTGTTATGTTTTGACATGCATGTACACTTAAAATATACAGGTTGTGGCAGCTAATATATAAATGGCATTTAAGGAAAGATTTTGAAGGTTAGGCTAAACATTTTTAATTAGTGAGCAAAAACCAAAAAGTGCTGTTATGATCCCTGCTCTCTCCTTCATCACCAGAAACTGCAGACACTACAGAGTAGTTCCTCTCTGTTCTGATGCTCTAGAGAAGCTGTGCTTTCTCTGACAGCAGATAAATAGTTCTTCATTTTTTTCTCGTCCCTGTCTCCCTGGAAACAAAGAAAATGCATTTCCTCAGCTCAAATATGTACTGAGAAAGCAGCAGGGCAATGCTGAGAAAGCACAGCCGTTTCCACAGTGCATAATCACAGGAGAGATTTCCTCCCTAACACAGCAATTCATTATGGACCTCTTTTTGAAATGGGGAACAAATATTGATGTCATTATTCAGCCATAAGACAGATATTTTCCCATCTCTCGTTTATGGAGAGTCGTTCTGGAATGTCTTTGAAGTATGAGATGTAAATGAATTACCCGTGCACTCATTATTTTATTCACCTTGCCATGATTGTGCTCGTCCCCCATGCACTTGTTAATAATTTCAATTTAACATAATTTGTTTTTAGTATTCCATTTAAAGAACCCAAATGTTTGATGAGTGCTATGTTATATTAAAATTGTTTATAGCTTAGTAATAGTAATAATTTTTGGTTTTATGTAACAACCACACACTTTGATTTATAGCATACTGTAGTGAAAGATGATGCCATTATTATTTGTAAGAAAGTCTGTAAATATGGAATGTGTACATCTGCAGAAGTTACCCGCATACAGATATACGAGAACCAAACAGAACCTAATTTTGATATTATGAGGTCCTAACATTGTTTCAGTGGACTCTGTCAGGTGATTGGCTCATCTAAGGTCATGTGATCTGTACTTCTTGTTGGATTTACAGTAGTTTTGCTAAACTTATGCAGGAGTATTGATTCCAGCACCACATTATAACGCAGTCTGTACACCCAAAGACACTTATTAAATAGCTTCTAAATAACTAAGATATTATCAAGTCAATTACTTAATTAATAAAACACAGAGATTAATAAAGAAAAACATGTTTTCCACATATAAAGACACCTTTATTATCCGTGCTGAGCTGGTGTGAGTGTGTTGGGGCGGGTGTTGACAGCATCAATGAGGACATGGTTTGTTAAACGTGATGAAAAGAGCAGCTTGAAGAGACTGCAGACAGATGAAGGATACTGCTTTTTAGAAAGAAGAGGAGCAGATGAATACTGAAGGACAAACCTATAATGTCTTTAACTGAGCTCAAAATGTGTTTTACATTTATTAATATTAAAACAAAGGTATATTCAATCTTTTTTTATTATTATTAAAACATCTGCCGATAAAGTAATTAATACAAGACTGTTCTATTATTACAAAAAACATTGAATAAGTCATATGAACAGCAAAATCTATCAGACAGTATACTAAAGCATCTCCCTAACCTCTTTCACATGGAAAATCCACAGACTGTAGATCAGAAATGTTTCTTCATCTGACTTGCAGATGTCATTGAAGTCATAACTTCTGTAGCATTTGGTTTGTGAGTAATAGCAGAATTACTCAGACGTTCCAGACAAACTGCCTTCGGTTTAATTAGCACTTGCTCTGTTTGTAATATCTGCTGATCAGTTGTTCGCACCTCCATCACCCATGTGTTCTCACTTCTGCACAAGAGCACAGAGAGGAAGTGAAAAATAAATGAAAGTCAGATCACTATTTATCTTGTGCTGAGACTTATCCCAGCCTAAATTCACTGGGGTACATTCTTAAAAATAAAGGTTGTTTATAAGAATCAATGGACCCACTTTGATTCCACTGCTTGAATGTCTCTGTCTCAAGCGTACAGGGTGCGGGATACACTCTCTAGTTTAGAGAGTTTTTTCTCCCTGGTCTCATCTAAATAACATTTTACTCAAAGGCTGTGTGTGTGAAAGAGAGAGTGTGTGTGTGTGAGAGAGAGAGAGAGTGAGGCTGTAGCGTTCATTAAAGTCTAAGCCTGTCATACACATACATGCACAGATCCCATCTGCCGAGGGTCAGCTCTGAATAGACGAGTCGTCCCCTGGGGACGTGTTGGCCCTTCTCAGTGTGTGCTTAAGCAGATTTGGCTCCTGCTCTTTCACTCGCTGTCTGTCTTCCTCTCCTGTCTTTCTCTGAAAGTCTCCCTCTCCTCTTAATCACCGTCAAAGTGAGAGGTGAGAGGCTTTGAGTCACACCTGAGTCCCAACCCGGACGAATATCACAAAGGAAATCACAGTTGTTTCTCCTAGACAGGAATAAGATCGAAATGAAGAGCAAAATACTTTTTTCAGACGTCTTTTGCTTCCCAGAATATTCTTCTGAGGATAAAGACACCATTCTCCCATGTGTTATGTTTCAACATGGATCTGGAACTGAGCTTTTGCGGGCTCTGCCTCAAAATCTAGTGGCAGCATTTTGCATTGTCAGGCCATGTGCACAGTAATGTATATTAAGGAAGTAAACAGGGTTCGTTTTAATTTCACAGTAGCACAGACTTCAAATTTCTGGTAGGTCCCTCCATTTTATCTCTGCAGGAAGGAAGATGAATCCTAAATATTCCACTGCTGGTCTCCACAGAGCAGATTTGGAAACCAGTTCCAATGCAGAGATGCTTTTTCCAGGGAGAAAAAAACATACTGTCAGATCCCACGGCATCAGCAAGATTGAATTATTTTAAGATGGTGTGAAGAGCAGGGTGGTAGAAGGGGGAGGGGATGATTCTCAAACACAGGAAAAGTGTTGAGAACTGATGAAATATTCATTTAGTTTTGTGTGTGCAGTTGTGCCATACTAGCAGACACCAGGCTTTTTTTGGACTAATTTCACCTGCTAACCTGTCAGGTTCCAAACACAGGGATGTCAGCCAGCATTTGTGAAATGTGTGCAGCAGAGAAACTGAAGTTCATCATCCTGTGTGTAGGGTGGAGTAATTTAAAACCTAATTACATGAATAAATGCCTCAGGCATCAATAGTTCATAAACATGACAGAGAGGAGCAACTGGCCAGCACTTTCATAAGATGAGAAACCGGTCTCATATTCCCATGGAACCTCAATTAGCACAACATATATTGATCAGGTACATTGTATTATTGTATAAATTAATTGAATAAATTGATTGTTAATATATAAGAAAATATATTTTCTTTGTGCAAAGGTAGTTTTGTTTTTCAGCTAGCACTTGCATCGCTGTTTTCATTACTGTTTACTCATTCGTGACTGCAGGTTTAGCTGAGAACATCATATTAGTGCACAGACTGAATGAGCAAACCTTACTTCTGCCTCTCTGCATGAAAGCATACATCTGATGAACCCCCCATTTGCAATAACTGTTTAGGGAGAGTTAAGTTGTGTTGGGAGGGGTTCAAGGAAATAATTGTGTTTGGATCCTGGTGTCCCTTGAGTCCTGCAGAGGTTTGGTCATTACATACACATTCTGGATGCTGATTAGAGCCCCACGGCCCCTAGAGATGCTGGGATACCCTTCAACACCTGCTGCCCCGAGCTCAGCACTGGATCAAACTCATTTATTACACACACACACACACACACACACACACACACACACACACGTTCATTGGATCCATTAGTCTTTGTTTGATCAAAAATAGAATAGCAATTTCAAAATGGGCAATATCCCAATAATATAAGTTGAACCTATTGTTCTATCTGTATACACCATCACAAATACTGTAGATTTAAACAGAGTAAACCAATAGCGTTTGGTGGTTTAAAGCTGATCGGAGTCATGTGGGTGGATTTGTCACGGAGGCAATTGGCATGACACGTGTCATCGGTGGGCTGTGGGAAAACATGTTCCGGTCGGCTGGTGACAGCAATGTGTGTCCTGTCACATTAGCACACGCCACAGAGGAAGCCAGCCCAGGTCATTAAAGTGAGACGGCCCATCCTTTATTTACAACACAGCACGTCTGCTTACTGTTGCCTAGTCAAGAGAGCTGAGATGAAAGATAAAGGGATGATTTTGAAGTTATTTTAACCTGTATGCTGAATGTTTAACTGGCTACTGCAATATATATATAGAATCAGAATCAGAAAGAGCTTTATTGCCAAACATGCTTGCGCATACAAGGAATTTGTTTTAGTGACATAAGCTTCCAGTACACAGAGAGACAACACACAGACAAAAAAATAATTTGGCAAATAAATAAGTGTATAAATAATTGAGATACATTGCTATAAATGATAATGGAATAGGATTGGGTAAAATGCAGGGATGTACTAGGATGGAGGAGTAACAAATAAATATAAGGATATTGCACATTTTTATTGCATAAGCATAAGTATAAGTGGGGAACATTTAACTGTTCATGAGGTAGATTGCCTGGGGGAAGAAACTGTTCTTGTGCCTTACTGTTCTGGTATTTGCGGCTCTGAGGCGCCACCCAGATGGCAAAAGTTGAAAGATGGGGTGACTTGTATGTGAGGGATCCAGAGTGATTTTCTGAGTCCTTTTCCTCACTCTGGATGTATACAGTTCTTGAAGGGTGGGCAGGGGAGCACCAATAATCCTTTCAGCGGTCCGAACAGTTCTCTGTAGTCTTCTGATGTCTGATTTTGTTGCTGAACCAAACCAGACAGTTATTGAAGTGCACAGGACAGACTCAATGATGGCAAAGTAGAACTGTCTCAGCAGCTCCTGTGGCAGGATTAAACTTCCTCGGCTGGCGAAGAAAGTACAACCTTTGTTGGGCCTTTTTCACAAAGGAGTCAATGTGATTGTCCCACTTCAGGTCCTGAGAGATGGTGGTTCCCAGGAATCTGAATGACTCCACTGCAGTCACAGTGCTGTTCATGATGGTGAGTGGGGAAAGTGCAGGGGGGTTTCTCCTGAAGTCCACGATCATCTCCACTGTTTTGAGCATGTTCAGCTTCAGGATGTTAAGACTGCACCAGACAGCCAGCTGCTCAACCTCTTGCCTGTAAGCAGACTGGTCGCCATCCTGGATGAGGCCGATGACTGTAGTGTCGTCTGCAAACTTCAGGAGCTTGACAGTGGGGTCTTTAGAGATGCAGTCGTTGGTGTACAGGGAGAAGAGCAGTGGGGAGAGAACAGAGCCCTGAGGGGCACCAGTGTTGGTGGAGCAGCTGTTTGACATGAATTTCCCCAGTCTCACTAACTGTTGCCTATCTGTCAGAAAGCTGGTGATCCACTGACAGATAGAGCTAGGAACAGAGAGCTGGGTCAGTTTGGTCTGGAGGGTTGTTGGGATGATGGTGTTGAAAGCCGAACTAAAGTCCACAAACAGGATCCTCACATAAGTCCCTGTTTTGTCCAGATGTAGCAGGATGAAGTGCAATCCCATGTTGATTGCATCATCCACGGACCTGTTTGCTCGGTAAGTAAACTGCAGGGGGTCCAGTAAGGGTCCAGTGATGTCCTTCAGATAAGCCAGAACCATTTATATATTATTTTTTTATAAAGTATATTTAAAAAAATACTTTAGTTATATATTTATTTTATATAAGTTATATATTTATAACTTATATAATAAGTTATATAAAATAAGTATTTTAACTTATTAAGTATAATAACTTATTTATAACTTATATTCCAGTTGTATATTTATATTTTTTCACATATGTATATATATATATATATATATATATATATATATATACACACACAGTACAGACCCAAAGTTTGGACACACCTTCTCATTCAAAGAGTTTTCTTTATTTTCATGACTATGAAAATTGTAGATTCACACTGAAGGCATCAAAACTATGAATTAACACATGTGGAATTATATATGAAATTATATACATAACAAAAAAGTGTGTAACAACTGAAAATATGTCATATTCTAGGTTCTTCAAAGTAGCCACCTTTTGCTTTGATTACTGCTTTGCACACTCTTGGCATTCTCTTGATGAGCTTCAAGAGGTAGTCACCTGAAATGGTCTTCCAACAGTCTTGAAGGAGTTCCCCGAGAGATGCTTAGCACTTGTTGCCCTTTTGCCTTCTGTCTGCGGTCCAGCTCACCCCTAAACCATCTCGATTGGGTTCAGGTCCGGTGACTGTGAAGGCCAGGTCCCTTGTAGCCCTTGATGCCTTCAGTGTGACTCTACAATTTTAATAGTCATGAAAATAAAGAAAACTCTTTGAATGAGAAGGTGTGTCCAAACTTTTGGTCTGTACTGTATATATATATATATATAATTTATTTATTTTATTTTTTTTACTGATTGAGATATTAAGATTTAGATTATCTTTTATTGTTCTGTGTTTTGTGGAGTTCTGGTCTAGATTTTAGTCTTTGGGGGTCTGCTATTGGTCTAGTTTTAGTTTTTGTGGTCTGGTATTAATCTAGATTTTTGGGGGGTCTGCTATTGGTCTAGGATTAAGTCTTCAGGTGTCTGCTATTGGTTTAGGCTTTAGTGTTCAGGGGTCTGGTATTGGTCTAGGTTTAGTTTTTGGTGGTCTGGTATTGATCTAGATTTAGGGGAGGTTTGCTGTTTGTGTAGGCTTTAGTCTTCAGGGGTCTGCTATTGGTCTAGATTTTAGTCTTTGAGGGTCCGGTATTGGTCTAGGCTTTAATCTTTGGGAATCCGGTACTGGTTTAGGCTTTAGTCTTCAGGGGTCTGCTATAGGTCTAGACTTTAGTCTTCAGGTGTTTGCTATTAGTCTAGGCTTTATTTTTGGGGGGTCTAGTATTGGTCTAAGTTTAGTTTTTGGGGATCTGGTACTGGTCCAGATTTTAGCTTTTGGTGGTCTGGAATTGATCTAGATTTTTAGGGGGCTACTGTTGGTCTAGGCTTTAGTATTTGGTGGTCCAGTTTTGGTCTAGGCTTTACAAGGTCTGTTATTGATCTGGGTTTGTTAAGGTCTGGTATTGGTCTAGGTATTAGTCTTTGGGGTACAGTGTAGTCTAGGTTTTAGTCTTTGGGGGTCTGGTATTGACCTAGATTTTTGGGGGTCTGCTGTTGGTCTAGGCTTTAGAAGGTCTCATATTGATCTGTTTTTCTAGGTCTGATATTGGTCTAGGCTTTAGTCTTTGGGGTCCTTTACTAGTCTAGAGTTTAGTCTTTGGGGGTCTGTTATTGGTCTAGGCTTTAGTCTTTTGGGGTCCAGTTTTGGTCTAGGCTTTAGAAGTTCTGTTATTGATTTGGGTTTGTTTTTGTTTTAGTCTTCGGGGGTCTGGTATTGGTGTGGGTCTTAGAGAGCATGGCAGAAGACTGATTTGGGGATGGTATTGGTTAGGATGGTCTTTAAATCTGTTCTATACTCTCATGGCAAATAACAAATTAAAGGCCAGCAAGCTCAGCAGGCTGTTCAAGGGGTTTAAAATGATATTGATTAGTGATTCATTCACATCTAATTTGCTGGCGATAATTTGTCCCTTGTAGGTCATTCACCTTAATCAGGTCCACTGGTGTAATGAGTCAAATCTATTGACTCTGACTACATATAAGGTTTACACACTAGAGAAATCCTGACAGAGTGTTTGATGGATATTGAATAAAATTTAAGGATGTACATTACAGGAAGCATGATGGAGCATCACTTTCACAAACCCTTGCACATGTTCTTGTCTCATAAAAGTTTTAAAAAGCATAAATTTTATGGAAATAAAATAATAAATTTAAGTGCAAACTGAATGTAATTGATTGAATAATTAATTGCATGGTATATATGCATACTGCATTGTAGTTTCGGATTTGCTAACTTTTGCTAAACTTTGATGTTTGTAAGAGAAACAAACAAAGGGACAAAAATGTCTGTTAGATCTTCACAAAAAGAGACGCAACAATTTTAAATCAATGCCCAGGATGATTTTAATGACTATATCATGCAAAAATAATCATCACACTTTATAAAGAACATCAACTCTTATCTTTTCAAAACCAGAAAATTGCCTTTAAATTTTGGTCCACCAGTCGCAAAAATGAAAGGAAAGACATAATAATAATGTCTTGTTTGGAATAATCGAATATAAAATCACACTAAGCAATTCATACAATTTAACACTTTTTGACATCAACAAATCGCTTGTTTGACACAACAATAGAATATAACAATCACTTGTGCACTTCAGTCTCAGGCAAGAGGCCATGAAAAGAGCTTTAAGTTTGTGATAAATTCATCACACAATATCTAGAAAACATCTAGCTGAGTTGCAGAACAACGTAAAGCATGGCTCAGATCCCAACCTCTGAAAATGGCCTTGTATTTTTTGACCAGAACGAACATAAGCTGATTCTGATGCTTCAATTAGACTCTCCAACCATAAATGACTCCATAAACTAGACACAATTCAGATTTGATGAATGAATTAGATATTGAATATAACAAGTTTGCTGATGTTATCAGTAAATTATTGCAGTACATGTTTTTAATAGTTTTTTTTTTTTTAAGACTTTGACACATCATCTTATATTACTGCTGGTTGACTAAACACTAGTTTGTGTCATGAATGGAGGATCAGAGTGAATCTCACAAAGACAAAGTTTCAAACAAAATCAAGCTATAGGGCCATTATTATTATGGTTATTATTATTATTTTATTATTATGTTGACAGCAATGTAGTATGGATAGTAGTTTTTGCATTGTGGTAATGCAAATTACTTTTTTTTTGGCATTACTGTAATGAGAATTTGGGGCTAAATGTGCTTGATTGTAATAAATGCATTAAAGAAAAAAAGAAGAAAAAAAACTTAAATGGTCCTAAAAGCAGGCTTAATTTTCTTAATGCAATATAAAATTCCTTATTTATTTTCTTTTGTTTTATTAATGAAATATAACCTGCACATCCTAACAGGTTTTGTGAAATTCACTCATCATTTTACCTCAGCTTTGCATGGCAACACTTAAATACATCAGATTATCAGGATTTGACCACATGTATGGAATGATCATCACAATATACATATCGAAAGGACAGCCTTGGTCTAATGACAGTTTCTATGATAAATATTGCCCAATAAGAACATTAAGCACAGATATCACTGACCCAGATTCACAACATTCTCACAGAAACAGTAAAACCCATGTCAAAACACATACTAAAGATAGAAATTACTTGTTTTCCCAAATAACAACATGTCAGTGCATTCAAAGTATCTTATAAAATGTCATTGTTGGTTAAAACGGAACATTTTAAATGAAGACCAGCTTAATACCACTTAAAATACAGAACTGTATTGCCAAGCACACACTTGAATGTATTGTTGATGTAACTATAGCTGAACAAAACTTATACAAGATTGCACTTTAAAAAATTTTCAAGTGTAGCCTACTTTAGGAAGTTTTAATATTTAAAGGTTCATCAGTATATTTCACACTTATTTTAATACACATCATCTTTCAGATTTGTGCTATTTTAGATTCTTTCTGCATCAAATAGTAATAGTAAATGTCTATTTTGCACTACCTTCTAGGTTTATGTCCCAAATAAAGGGACTAGTGTATAATGTGTAATATAGTACACACACATAATGATAAACAGCATTCTTTGTAGGTTTAAGTTATAATATAGTTAACCCAAATTTTGCATATTTTCTGTAAGGTCAATGGCAAGAGCTCTGTAAACCAGAGTGAAACACTTTTTTCTTTTGAACAAAACTGCATTCATCTAAACTATACCCATTGCAGCTCTACTCTAATTGGTCCTGACTAATGAAACTAAACTAGTCATCTGCTAAAGATATAGTAGAAGACACGAAACTAAAACAGAACTAGTTTAAACCCACATCGAAAGAAACAGCCAAGACCTGTGCTTTGATTACAGATGTCTGTGCTATTAAGTATTGTCAGCTGATTAAATGTCATATACCACAGTAATAACTGAACATATCTGTATGAGGAAACATTTACATAGCCATATATATTCTTTATATAATCCTAAATATGACTTTTTCATTAAATGATCAGTATATTCTCATTTATATCTCTGAATATTATTATTATGCCCTCTTAAATATCTTCTCTATTCACTTTAGATTGGATAAAGACTCTTTTCAAAAATGACTCTGATAGCTATGCTTATGCACAGTCTATCTGTCTTTATTTCTTCTATCTCTTTCTATCTAGGAGTACCCGTCTCTTCTATACGTCTGCTCGGCATCCTCCTGGATGTATTCCTCGGTTTTCTCCCAGCCTTTCGCCCATCCCCCGTTCAGCTGGGTCGTGGCCCCATATGTTTTGGCGGGGCCCCCAAGAGCGGCCTGGGCTCCGAAAGGAGCGTGGCTCATCGTGATGTCACCGGTCTCCTCCGCTAACTCATCTTCATCGATGAAGCCACACTTCTCAACGCTGGTCTCCTCCGGATCGGCCCACGGCTGCTTCTCGCCAGATGCAAAAATCCCATAGAAGATCACACCGCCGTAATGCACCAGCGCGGCGATCAGGAACACGTTCTGCCATTCCTCACGAGTCTGACGGACAAGAAAAGACAAACTCAGGAATGCAGTCTTTGATATGTTTAGAAAGATACTCGTGTCTACTGCTCATCTCAAACTGACTGTGCACTTCCTACAATATTTGAAAAACAGAATGCAAACAATATGCGTCACGCAACAAAAAACATTTTAGATTTTCTATGCTGATTGTATGTTTAGTACTTGGGAATCTTGTTTTGCCTTTTTTGGTTCCAATTTGTGTAAAACCTGATGTGAAATAAAGAGATGATAAAAACATGGCTGATATAGCTATCGTTGGTCAAACTGGAAATGTCAGGTGGAGTGCACTGCAGTGTGGGATTCGTATTCTAAGGAGGGGGGGGGGGGGGTGGGGGGGGGGGGTCGGTCGTATCCTGCACATTTTGTCATATGTATAGCAGGTGTGCTAATGCAAAGCTTAATAGCAGTAAATGTGTTTTTAACCCTATAAAGCATTGTTGACTATTGCATATTGATACACAATTTTCTAAGGCTTCTAAATTACCAGTATGAGCAAAAGCTTGCTGAAAAACAAACTGTTTGCAATCTACTACAGTCTTCTGTTGACTGATTGATTGTCTATACTTTTTTTAGTAAGTGAGTTTTTGCTGTGAAACCTTTAATGATTTTTATGAAGTATCACTTCTTTGCTGCTGTGGCCTCTGGCGTGCTTAGTTGGGGACACTTCATTTCCAGTGATTTCTTGATTGCAAAGATACTATTTATACTGCACTGAGCTGGATGATGACATCACTGAATTCAATGATGAACTGCCTTTAACTGAAAAATTTGTGTTTACTATTGTCATTTTGCAATATTTTTCTATAGAATACTGTAAAGTACTTTGAAACAATCTGTATTGTTAAAAGCGCTATATAAATTAAGGTCACTTGACTAAAAGCACATATGTAAAAGTGTTATGTTGTTATATACATTTTTCTAACTATTGTGTAAGTAAAGGCAGCAATAAACATATGATAATGAAAGTTCAGGATTCCTCACCTTGTTTTTGGTCATAGCTCCTACAATGAGAGGGCAGACCATACCAGAAAGAGTGCCCACTCCATTAGAAATGCCCATCAGGATGCTGGCGTACCTCGGAGCGATGTCCAAGTGGTTAACATTAAAACCTTGAAGAGGGACGGGATAAAGAAAAAAATCAGAAACATATTAGGAGACATTTTATTTTATCCTATTTTATTTGATATTGTTGAATGCAAGTGAATCAAAAATGTGATTTCAAAACTTGAAGTCTGTATCCCGTCAGTGTGTGAGTGTCTCACCTGATATAGCAAAGCCACTAAAACCAACAGCTAGCACCAGAAATGAGATGGCCACACCTTTACTGTGAGAGAAACCAACCACTAACAGCAGAGTGGCCTCCATTCCAAACCCTACAATCAAATGAAGTGTGGGTCAAAGGTCACGCCAAACCATAATGTTTCCTATTAATTCCAAACACAAGATACATTTAATCTAATGATATAATCTTACTCTTACCTCCGCAATTCATGATTTTCCTGACAGTGGTGGTGGATAAGATGTTTTTACTGCGCAGGAAGTCAGCCAGTTGGCCGCCGATTGGCACTATGATGGTCATGACCAGGTGGGGTAGAGCAGAGAGCATACCGACCTGACAACACCACAGACCATCAGTGGGATAGTGATGGAGATTAAGAATTTAGACAAAAACCCATATAAATTATGAAATCAAAAATTGAAGAATCGCTGAGCCACACTTAAATTTACTGGTGATTTTTAGGATTTTTAGGACTGTGAAAGCAATGTGCTTAATTGTATTGTGTGCACCTGTAGTGTACTTTGAATCTTAAAAGTATATTTTAAAACATATAAAGATGAACTTATGTCCTTATAAAGTGGGTAAAAATCACAGTGCAACAAAATGTATTTAGTATAAATTAAAGCTTTTTAAGTGAATTAAATTGTACTGTACTTCTTCCAGTCCTTTTTCACAAGGAGCTGGTCTCAAGACCAGTTGTAGCACGCTAAGTATAAAGCTTATTTGCACATATTCCTCACACAAATTTATACTGCAGCTTCATAAGGAGTAAACTGTAGTGAACAAGTCATATGGAGTACTTGTACGGTACTTACAGTATGATGCATACTCTTCTTGTGTCTTTTGGAAGTAAAAAATATTTTTCCATTTTCATTGCACAAATGACAGCAGCTCAGAATATTGCACATTTTCTCCTACAGAGTTGGGTGTAAAAACCTGTCATTTTCTCTCTTTTCTCTCAAATAAAACAATGCAAGCCTTTATAATGCTATTTGATTAGCACACTTGGTACAAAATGTGTGGATCAAAAATAGCTCAAATATACTATACTAAATACAAAGATACCATATACTAATACTCGATCACTACACTGAAATCCTAAACGAGTCCTGATTAATAAAACCACAAAACATGTCCAATCTCCCATGCTGCACTATGAGGCAGTTCTGACCAGCAGAATCAAACAGGGGTTCAATTACACCTGTCAGACCTGCAGGATTTATGTCACTCTTTTAGCTCAGGAGTCGACGATCAATAACAATGTCAGGCTTTATTTATGAATGCCACTGTGAGCACACATTTCTGAATGCCTGACATCTCAAATACAATCCAATACGGACGACTCAATGCATGACAGCAGTGAATGAGGGTCAAACACAACAGACAGTGACGATTCAAATGAGCCCTGAGAAACAATTGCATATGAGACCAATTCATACAGCAAATACAAAAACACACAATGACATGCCTGAGATCTGATTAAATCAGTTTAGCTGCGTCTCTCACCTTACTGATTTCAAAGCCAAACACTTCTTCAAAGTACGCTGGCTGACTGATCAGCAGCAGATAGAAGGTCCAGCTCCTGCAGAAGTTGGCCACAATGATTGCATAGACCGGCATGGAGGTGAAGAACTTCCTCCAGGGCGTCTTGAATTTCTGAAGAAAAAAAAGAAACAAAAAAGTTAACAATTGAGATGAGAAACTCTATAGGACTAAAAATGTTTACATAGATGTTTAAAAAGATAGTAAAAATAAAGATGTTACCAGTTCCTCTATCTGTCTGTCTGTCTATCTATCTATCTATCTATCTATCTATCTATCTATCTATCTATCTATCTATCTATCTATCTATCTATCTATCTATCTATCTATCTATCTATCTATCTATCTATCTATCTATCCATTCATTCATCCATCCATCCATCCATTCATCCATCCATCCATCCGTCCGTCCATCCATCCATCCATCCATCCATCCATCCATCCATCCATCCATCTATCCATCCGTCCATCCATCCATCTATCCATCCATCCATCCATCCATCCATCCATCCATCCATTCATCCATGCACCCATCCACCCATCCATCCATCCATCCATCCATCCAGCTATCCATTCATCCATCCATTTATCCACCCATCCATCCATCCACCTATCCATCCATTCATCCATCCACCTATCCATCCATTCATCCATCCATCATCCACCCATCCATCTATCCATCATCCACCCATCCGTCCATCCATCCATCCATCATCCACCCATCCATCTATCCATCATCCACCCATCCATCCATCCATCATCCATCCGTCCATCATCCACTCATCCATCCGTCCATCATACACCCATCCATCTATCCATCATCCACCCATTCATCCATCATGCATCCATCATCAATCCATCCATTCATCATCCATCCATCCACCCACCCACCCACCCACCCACCCATCCATCCATACATCCATCATCCACCCATCCATCCATCCATCATCCATCATCCACCCATATCATTCACCCATCCATCTATCCATCATCCATCCATCATCCATCCATCATCCACCCATCCATCTATCCATCATCCACCCATCCATCCATAAACCATCCACCCATCCATCCATCATCCACCCATCTGTTTTGTCTGTCTGTCTATCTGTCTGTCTGTCTATCTATCTATCTATCTATCTATCTATCTATCTATCTATCTATCTATCTATCTATCTATCTATCTATCTATCTATCTATCTATCTATCTATCTATCTATCTATCTATCTATCCTTCCATCCATCATCCATCCATCTATCCATTCATCCATCATCCACCCATCCATCCATCCATCCGGCCATCCATCCATCTATCCATTCATTCATCCATCCATCCATCCACCCATCCATCCATTCATCCAGCCATCCATCATCCACCCATCCATCAATCATCCATCCATCCATCATCCAACCATCCATCTATCCATCATCCACTCATCCATCCATCCATCATCAACCCATCCATCTATCCATCCATCAGCCATCCGTCCATCATCCACTCATCCATCCATCATCCATCCATCCATCCATCATCCACCAATCCATCTATCCATCATGCATCCATCATCAATCCATCCATCCATCACCCACTCATCCATCCATCATCCATCCATCATCCATCCATCCACCTATCCATCCATCCATCATCCATCCATCCATCATCCACCCATTCATCCATCCATCCATCATCCATCCATCATCCACCCATCCATCTATCCATCATCCACCCATTCATCCATCATCCATCCATCCATCATCCATCCATATCATCCACCCATCCATCTATCCATCATCCACCCATCCATCCATATCCATCCATTCATCCATCATCCACCCATCCATCCATCCATCTATCATCCACCCAACCATCCATCCATCTATCCAGGTCCATTTGATGAATAAAAAGCTCAAACCAATTAGAAATATCATTTCTATAACTTTTGATAAATGTAATGCATCCTAATGCACACTAATAGACATGGACTAACACCCAGAAAACCCCAAATGTGTTTTCATGGGACCTTCAGAAGTGTCCGGTGAAAGCACACTAGGGAACGTACCTCAGACGCCCCCAGTAGATTAGCACTTTCTCCAATACTCTCCTCTATGTAAATCCTCTCTTCATCTGTAATGGTCGGATGATCTGCTGGGCTCTCATAGGAAACCAGAATCCAAAACATGTACCAGATGATCCCAAAACACCCTGTAACCCAATGGAGAGACAGTAAGAAGTGTGAAGAATTCATTCACCCAAAAAAGAAAAGTCTGTAATCATTTCAGAAGTTCCCAGTGAAGATTATAAGCCCACCATATATGTAGAAGATAGAAGACCAGCCTGAGTACTGCACTAATATTCCAGCCAGTGGCATGGCCACCACAGCGCCCGCGTACGAACCTGAAACAGGGGGTTACAGCTTTTATTTTGGGAATTCTGTTTTATGTGGGCATTTAAAAAGGGAAATCGTATTTACCACAAAAAGAAGTGGTTGCTAAGCGACTTCTCTCAAGCGGTGGAGCCCACTTGCTCCAAATCCCATGGCATGCTGGGTAGGTCACACCCTGGACACACACAGAAACGTCAAACCATCACCTTAATCGATCAAAAAAGTGTCAAATAATTGCCTTTATTGATATATTTTTGAATTACACAGCCCTGCATTGCTATAATAAATCCAGTGCTTGTTTCTTACTATTTGTTTTTTGTTTTTGTTTTTGCCACAAAGACATGATTCCTAACTTCCTGTTATGCAACTTACAACTATTTATTCGATTCTCAGATGATTTTCACATGAATATGAATAATTCTGAAGATATTATTTTATGCTGAGTCCTGATTCCACTTTTTACACTCATTTGCAGATTATAATTACATCTTTATAATACTTAGTTTACTCAGTTATTATTTATTATT
Organism: Carassius carassius; assembly: GCF_963082965.1. Lineage (NCBI taxonomy): Eukaryota > Metazoa > Chordata > Actinopteri > Cypriniformes > Cyprinidae > Carassius > Carassius carassius. Next base: position 18,826,407 of record NC_081804.1, read on the forward strand.
ATAGTTATTATTAGATAATTTCAGGCCTTTTTTTCACATCAGCAGGGCTGTGTTATATAAATGAGATAATATATTTGCAAATATGCTGTAAATTTAAATTCATTATGTAATCAATTATTTAAAATCATTGATGGAATGTCTTACATGGGTCATAAAAAACTGAGAGAAATCGAACCTTGAACAAATGAACACATACAATGCATTTCAAATAAGGATTAATGATCCATGCAGACTTGCACAAACGCAGTCTGATCAGATCTGATTCACCACAAACACACTAATGTGCCCATTAAATCTTCATTAGCAGCTAATTGGCACACATTCAGTCACTGATTGACACAAATTGCTGCGGCCAGCAGAGGAGAGCACATCCACGGAGCTAATGTCAATACACACAACACAAGCTACTGTTCTTACAATAAAACCTCAAATGGCTTTTAATTCATGTACAGTTGACACTCATTGTGAACAACAGTAAAGAACAGCAAACGAGCAGCACACACACAAAGGCAGCAAGCAGCTACTAAAACTCTTTCAGTGTTGATTCTTCAGTGACTTTTGTCTGAATAAGAGATGACATCACAAGCCTAATCTCTCTTTTCAAGCGTTTCATTTTTCATAATTTGTTTGTTCTCTTCTAATCCGTCTCCTGTGCGTTCAGTGTGTCTCTGCTGTACTGATGTACAGTCGGTGGGATAATACACCTGAACATGATGTGATGTTCTGTTAACCCTTTTTTATTATTGCTATTATTAAAGGAGACTGATCAAGAAGTCACACACTCGGTTGTATAATGGGGCAGTGCAGGGCTAGTTGTCACACAGGGATGTTGTAAACTGTGTATTTTGAACATTCATCCCTTGTAAGTTGAGTCGAAATTACCTTGAATTTAAATTAACTTTACTGTCAAACTAAACTTGACACCATAATAATATTCCAGTATCTGGTTGCTCTGGTGGGACTGAACCTGAAGTGTGTTTAGTGTAAAACATCTGTTAAATTGCTAATCAGCAAATGAATAAAAAGAGAGAACAGAGTCTTACTTCGACGAGGCCCTGCAGTATCCTCACAAAGATGACACAGCCGTAGTGCACACGTGCAGCAGAGGGGATGAACATATTGAGAGTCGACGTGAGCAGGATAGCAGCACCAAACACCCTGCAGAACAGAGTGTGCAGAAATAGTTTCTAATGGCTTGAAAGCATAGCTTGGGCAGTTAAACTATACCCAGCCGGCAGCAACCATACACTGACTGAAGGCACATCTGTAGAGCAGATGCAAAAAAGAAAAGAAAAAACTGAGCACGAAATAAAGGCCAAGACCGATAGTAAATAACATTTACTGTGTAGACAATAGTAGCCAAGGGCATCAGTGTCTAGTACAGAAATCATTCTAAGAATGCTCAGAGGCAGGAAAACACATATTTTATTTATTGTGTGAGATCTCATTTACATAGGCTGCAGCCATCTGTTTCAATCAAAGCCATGTAATGAATGGAGATCTCAGCCTTCTCAAGCCAAGATGTAAGAACTAAATTTAAAAACCACATTTAACAGACAGACTTGCTCCTTTATATACAGGCTATTGTCTTTACTATTTAGTATTTTTGCATTTGTATTTTACTGTATTGTAAAATGATATTCTCCAATGTCTTCTGTAGAGCTGCTTTACAGTAGAATCTGAATTTATCTCATATTTAAAGAAGTCTGCATCACTGCTTCTGTTATTTTCTGATTGACCCTGGCCCACAGAACCACAAAAGTCATAAGAGTCAATTTTTCGAAATTTAGATTTGTACATCATCTGAAAGCTGAATAAATAAGCTTTCCATTGATGTGTGGAATCTGAAGGTGCAAAAAATCGAAATACTGAGAAAATCCCCTTTAAAGTTGTCCAAAATAAGTTCTTAGCAATGCATATTACTAATCAAAAATGAAGTTTTGATATATTTACGATAGGAAATCTACAAAATATAGTCATGGAACATGATCTCTACTTAATATCCTAATGATTTTTGGCATAAAAGAAAAATCTATAATTTTGATACTACAGTATATTTTTGGTTATTGCTACAAATATACCCCAGAGACTTAAGACTTATTGCTCCAGGGTCACATTTAACAGGCCACATCTCTTTGCAATTTTGTGCAATACAACATTTATAACATTTTAGAATACAATTTACATCATTTGATTTATGAACCATTAATAATCAAATAGTAATATATATGGTGCATATGCATATTTATGCTGTGCATATGTAAACTAGGCTACTACATATATCATATATATATATTATATATATACTGTGTATCTACTACATATCAACATACCAGGTATCTAAAAATATGAGTGTATTTGAGTCAAAGGAAGTGTTGTTGAATCAGATGTGAGCCACACACAGAGCACGTGAGTCTGTCTGCTGGTTAATGAGCTCTCCAGAGGAAAGCGTGCCTGCTCTTCTGTATTCAGGCTTCATGGCAACCAAAGAAAGCACACAAACGACATGATTTGGCCTTTAAAAAAGCATTTAAACTGTTGCCTGATTTTAACCACTATGTAAAATAAAACATAAATAATTAAATAATAAATAAAGAATTTCAATGTAGCTTATGAAACAATTTTAATATCGATATAAATGCGCATTGTGCAGTACCTGTTGGCAGCCAGTCGTGAGGATATATATCCTCCTGGGATCTGTGTCACGATATAGCCCCAGAAAAACGAGCCGTGGATCATTCCCACCGTCTCCGGATCCCAGTTAAACTTCGCTCTCTTTGGGGAGAAAAACAATCGTTCATTTTAAACGCTTTGAAAGAACCATTTTGCCTTTATTTCTCTCATAAAATGTAGATTTTTTTATTATTATTTCTTTCTTATTTTATTCTTATGTTCTGAAACAGTGCATGTTTTCTTCTTCTTCATATGAGGGACTCAGATGGAGGGATGCTCTGACAGGAGACCCGAGGGCGGAGCTGTGACCCGACAGGAGGGCCTCACTCTCACCTCCGTGACGACGATCTTCCCGCCCCGGTGAACGGTGCTGTTGTTGACCATACCGACGATCGCGACTCCGAGGTTGCAGCGGATCCCGAACGAGATGCAGAAGCCGAAGCCGCTCACGATGGCGATGATGTAGCGGCGCGGGAGCCCGAAGCACGTGCAGTCGCACAGCGGCGCTTTCTTCTCCCGGAGCCGCGCGGGCCGCCCGTCCTCCGTCAGCTCGATCACCTCACCCGCCGTCTGCTTCTTCTCCATCACCCTGTGAACATACAGCACTGCTCATCTCTGAAACCAATGTCTCAAGGGCAGCAACTCTTTTCTTTCTGTCCATTGTGTGTGTGTGTGTGTGTGTGTGTGTGTGTGTGTGTGTGTTTCTGGAGCGTTCTGGGAGTGTTCAAGTAAAGCAAGGAAAATGACCATGAGAACGTTTAACTGTTCGATCATCACAAAAAAAAAAAAACCTTGCTTTTACGCTCACGAAACCGTTCGTAGAACGTTATGAATTTATTCAAAAACGGGAAACGTTCTATGTTTGCTAATAGATTATACAAAATATACTCTGTTTTCTGATAGACGGCTAGATATTATAACTATTAATATTATTGTTAATAGTAATAATAATAAATTGATTAAATATATTAATTAATTTCTTCCAGTAGCTATGCAGAGAGGAAGTTTGTCAGAATTTTTTTATTTTAATTTATAGTTCAATCCATCAGCCATTCAGCAAATGAAGAAGACAGACAGAGTCCTAATGTCTCTGACTTCTTATCTTTTGTCACGACTTGGCAAACTGAGTTATTTGAACCGCATTGCAGCATTTGTATCGAAATACATTATAGCTTATAAATGCAGACCTGACCATATCGTGCCAATATGATTTTTTTTTCGTTAATGACATATTTTTGTGAATGCTTCAACGGTTAAATATATGAAACATGCATTAACATATCTCAATCCACTACACGAAACGAATTATATGATCAAATATAATTTTATATGTTATATATTGTTGTGGTATATATTAGAATGATTGTTGTGTATCTGATCATAGCGAAACATTGTATTTTATTTTCTGTGATGTAAACCATATACTGATCCGTTCCGACTCCAAGCGTTTCATAATCTCTGGCCTAAATTTAATATACAACACACACACACACACACACACACACACAAAACGGCTCTGAAAAAAATCACTGTTTTTATAAAACACAAAGAATCTGGACAATTTTGAGAATTTTGAACCAGAAAAGGCTGAGATTAAGAGCTACTAAAATCATTACAGTTTGCTTTTATTTTATCGTTTAAAAATAGATACAAACATATCAATAATAATTAGGCTATAACAATGTATTGAGAAGGATTTATTCTTAGCCCATGTCACGACTTCTGAATTGATCCTCATCTGTGGATCTGGACACGATCTTTGACGCTGTAGTCATTTCTGTCGTATTTTCTCCTAACGAAAAATGCTGCTACATTGCAGATTAATGAATCATTATGAATTATGTGATATATAGCCATACTTAAGTGGTTATCGAAGGAGGAAAATAATTTAAATTCCAGTAGACACGTTGCCTAAATTGTATTTTGACATCGAGATAATAAAAGATGAATATTTTTGTAAGGATCATAGGTGTGTATTTTTCTCTCAGTGTAAGGGCTGATACCTGTGCATGTGTCCCAGGGTTTTCCCGGCCAGATTCTTCAGTCTTTCCTTACCGGGGGCCAAAACTCGTTCCTTCATCGTATCCATCTCCAAAGACAATATTCCACTCGATATTAATAAGAAATTTTAATTTGGTTTGGCTATAAAATGTTTCAGCATATTCTTTGAGTGGGGAAACCTGAGCACTATTTTTGACCCAGTTAAAACTGCGTTTTAATTCCTCGCAGACGACTTATAAAACACCAAGATCAATCAATAAATGAAAAGCTAGATTCACATCACTGAGATGTCCTTTGAAACTCCCTTTCCTTCGACTTCTGCAGTTCTTCGGTTTTCCATGTTGCCGACATATTTTCTTCAATTATAAACGAGAATATTCCGCCAGAATTCGCCTTCGGAAAAGCCCGAAGCAGAAAAAAATAACAGAGAAAGAGCAAGAATGGAAATGTGTCGCGGGAGCTCGCTCAGCACCGTGGACAGAGAACGCGCGCGTGCGTCCAGCTGTTCCGTGAACCCGCCGCGCGCTCCCCTCGTTCACTCATGAACTGATAAAAAAGCATGTAGTGACATCTAGCAATTAACAAAGAGCCACTCGCAAACAAATGGATGAGTCATGTTATATTAGTCTCAGATGCACAAGGGTGCGTTTCCCAAAAGTAGGCTAACTATGGGCGCAAGTTCCGATAGATTTCAACAGAACTAACTACAATAATGATGCTTTTGGAAAACGCACCCGAGTGGTTTTATCAGGTAGGCTTTTTAAACACCTTTAAGGTAATCAGCTTTCAGTGGCATCATGGGCTCTTGGGACGAGACAACAGAATATATATTTATTTATCTATTTTAATTGAATTTATTCAGAAAAATTCGAAGCAGATCATACCAAATTCTTTTGGTATTTTTAAGGGTAGGGCATGAAAAATGACTCTTGTGTTTTGTAATACGAAAAATGACCACAAGCGGGCGCTCAAAGACAGGTCAGCACATAAACATTGCCATTGAGCAAATATGTCTTTGTGTGAAATATTTCAGCTTCTTACGTAAAATAGTGTTGATTAATTTGTGGAACAATATCAATGAACAACGTCTGTATATGGTATTAAATGTTTGATATATAAATAGTATACACTGAAAAAAATACAAGATACTTTTAGATTTTTTGTATTTTTGTTTAATTTTAAGAAATAAAAACATTTGTTTTTGCAGACACAAATATTTACACAAAGTAAAAAGATTACTTGAAGACCACAATAGTTATACGATAAATGTTTATGCAGATGCTAAAATATTCCTTAATATATGTTAATATATTTTTACACCTTTAGGTCGCCATAAACTAAAGCATAATTTTTTAGATTTTTGAAAATTTTTAGTCTGTCATTTCAAAGCAACGTCCACAACAATTAAAGACCACAGAGTCTCTGGTGGACTCAATAGTTTTTTCTTGGGACAATAGTTTGCCTAAAATATGAAAAACGGAGTACATTTGTGGTACATTAGCCGAAAAAAAACCCAACCTCAGATTGATATCCACATCCAAAATAACCTTGCTTAAAAACAAGCATAAATCAACTACAAAACAGTGATCATAAAGAAACACAGATAAAGGTTGAGGCATAATCACTGATCATTCGATCATTACAGCTATAACTTCAACATCTAGCTGAAATGTCAAAAAGATCAGGTAATGTTTTACTGATAAATGGCTTTTCAGCTCAGATAGTCAGAAATCAACAGTCAAATATTCTACAACTGACAAAACAGTCACTAAACTCTTCATATTTGAACCAGAGACTGAAAACAAAACATTTACAGAAAACTATCATGATTTCCAAATTAAATATTCAAGTCACAAATAACAGCAAAACGCACATGCTGAGATGTCGTCATCATTAGCAAACAGACATGTCTGACTGCCAGCTGTTCATGGTCCTCGTTATAATTACTTGATTTGAAGTCTCTTAAGCTTTTAGTTCCATGCCAAATAAATGATCAGATTGTCATATTATAAATACAAGGGTTGTTTGTCACACATCTTGCTTCAATAACACTGAGATAAATTACTCCTCATTAAGTGCTTCGTGCAAAACAAACTCAGACCAGGACAACACAGTAAATGAATTGGAAAGGAAACACAAATAAATGCTCAGCATGGATTTTGCATTGAGATAAAGGCACATTAAAAAGACATTAGCTTTGCCTTTTAAATCACTGGAGCAACTTTGGCTTTGAGAAGTTTGTGCCCTGTCCATCAATGTAAAGCTTTAAAATGCAGATTACCTTAACTATGAAAGAGTGAGAACTGCTTTATAAATAGCATGAGTGAAGATTAAAGGCCTCTGTCACTGATCACAGCAAGAATATAATGTGCATGTTTGTACATGTATCTACTAAGTTTTAGCATAGAACCTTTTTTTTTTTTTTTTGCATACTATTTCCAGCAAATAAAATAAATCTAGTATTATAGGATGCTTTAAAAAGGAGCTGCATCAAGCTATGACACAATACTGCAAAATAATGTCAGTGGCAGTTTGTCTTAAATGTTGTACAGTTTCAATCATAAAAGAAAATACAAAAATGCCAGTATATAATAATAACAATAATAATAAAATTCTTTGTACAGGATTTCCTAATATTCAGTAAATAGAAGTGCTCAATATTTATGTCTGTTTTTTAATAATGTAAAATATGTCTACGATGTTTTAATCTTTGGTAGCTTAAAGGCATTCTAAGCAATAAAGTTTGTCGCTGAGTTCTTGTATGTTGACGCTGTGTGAAGGACACACTAATCTAAGCTTTCATTCAGAGTAAACCACACAAATCCTGAAATGTCCCGTTTATATTCGACCCAGTTGGGTTTCGGGCTGAAATCTAACCTTGACATTTTTAACTGACATGTCAACAGCCAGACTTTCACACAGTGCACCACACAGATCATAAACAGTCTGTTCTGTACGTCTGTAGTGTCTTAAAGAGACATCAGCAGAGAACCGTGATGTGGAAAGAGTGAGAAAACCTACAGTAATTGTTCCTGAAGAGTGAAAGTGTCATTCTGCATAGATATAAATGTATATCTAAATACACATAAAAGATATTACACCTCATATCTCTTAAGGCCCGTTCACACCAAGAACGATAACTATAAAGATAACGATATTAGCGTCCACACCAGCGAACGATATTGTTTGTGTATTCTAAGCGGATGCGCGTCTGCTGCTTTAAATTCTCGACCTCATTACAGCAGGATTGATTCTGATTGGTTGGCAATGTTTTTATCGTTCATCAGAAAAAAAAATCGTTCTGAAAGTGATTCCAACGATATCGTTTCTCTCTGCCTTTATCGTTATAGTTGTGGTGTGGACTCCGCTATTCTTTAATATTGAGAACGATTTTTAGAACTATATCTTTATCGTTATCTTTATAGTTATCGTGCTTGGTGTGAACGGGCCTTTATTCTATTAGACCACCTTCCCCTTATGCAGGCATCTCTTAAAGGTCACATGACTGAAAGTGAGGGCTCTGGGAGACATAATATGGGAGTGATTGTCGAGGAATTTCCCAAACAATGGACGTGGTGTGAAAAGATTATCCAACATATGATGAGACAGAAAGGACTGTTTTGAGACACGGGCCGAGTGAAAGCCCTCTAACTGGCTTCCTGGCACTAGTGTCGAGACCTGTGTTAGGTCAGACAGTCCGAGGACACCTCCAGCTTCACTGACGTGCTGTCTGCAGCGGGAGACATGCACGGCTCGATGTTAGGACCGTTCTGGCTGAGCTGGGTTTTGAGTTTTTCCAGCTCGTAATTGTGCAGGTACTCCTGGATGAGGTAGCGCTCGCGCTTTGTACGAGCTTCAATGTCTGACGGCACATCTGGGATCAACCACGCCATAAAGAGCTTCACCACAAACACCACATGCTGGAGAGAAGAAGAGTATCAGGACAAGTTCAGTACTTATTTCAACACTGATGACATAAATGTATTAACCATGCCATTCAACAATCAAATTTGATAAGCGGACAAATTATAGAATGAATGAAGCAATGCATATTTAATTAAATTTTTAATCAATATTTTATTACTTTTTTTTTATAATTAGACTAAATTGCAATTAATTTGACAGCAGGTAAGTGCCTAATGAGACCAATGTGACAGAATTGCAAATGTTCACTTGTAGAGCACTTTAAATCATCAAAATAATTTTAATAAATCAGATAATATAATAAAAATACAATTAAAGACCAATTAAGTGTGCTTAACCATGACTGTTTCTTAAAACACATTTTTTAATTCTCACTTTGTAAAAGTCAAATGAAATGTTTTATTTCTAAATCATTGTTTTGATCTTTTATCATGCTTTCAGGCACACTTATTTTGTCATGTTGATAAAGCACATGTGAACTTGATTATTACATTTATTATTATTACATTTAAAGTTACAAAACTTTAAATATATTAAATTACAACTAGTATTACAAATGTGTAATTATAAATATAATTAAATATATGACATAGAAAGTCAACAGAAATGACATTGAAGTATGTTTTGGTTCATCATATAGGCTTGTCAGTATATTGAACCATAAGTGAAAATACATATGTGAGCCTGGAGCACCAAACCAGTCTTAAGTTTCTGGGGTAAATTTTTAACAACAGCCAAAAAAAACATTGTATGGGTCAAAATTATAGATTTTCTTTTAATGCCAAAAATCATTAGGATATTAAGTAAAGATCATGTTCCATGAAGATATTTTGTAAATGTCCTACTGTAAATATACCAAAACGTAATTTTTGATTAGTAATATGCAAATTCAAAGGTGATTTTCTCAGTATTTCTATTTTTTTGCACCCTCAGATTCCAGATTTTCAAATAGTTGTATCTCGGCCAAATATTGTCAGATCCTAATAAACCATACATCAATGGAAAGCTCATTCACCTTTGAAATTATGTATACATATCAATTAAAAAAATGTACACTTATGACTGGTTTTGTTGTCCATGGTCACATTTAAAGACGTCTGTCATACATAAGAGGGTCAAGTTCAATTAAATGCATTTATTTTAAATGTAAACTATAATCAATTTTCATTTAATTGCAATTAACATGCAAATAAGTGTTTGGAATCATTACATTCAGTTTGCAATTAAGTATTTTCATTTCAAGTTTTTTATTTCCATAATTACAACTATGCAAAGGTGTAGTTATTTTTGACCCAGGAATGAAGACAATTTAAGAGCTCATACCTCCACGCTGATGATAAATGCTAATTTTGCAGCGAGAATGTGCCAGAACTGCATGGTATAAGTGTACTGTTTCTCATGTCCTGGAGGGTAGCGGTAGTCACGATACCTGCAGCATCCACACATCATTCATGTTTATTAAACGCTTCTCAGCATTAGCACAAACCAAATCATTGAAGAGATACAGCACAGGCTCACACAACAGTACCTGCAGGTGGTGATGTTGAAGCTGTAGAACCAATCGGGGCTCTCGCCATCATCCGGACGGCTTTCCACTGGGATCTCAGAGATGTTGAAGATTGAAAGGCTGTTGTTGATGTATCCTACCATCGTGCTGTCCGAATACGCGTACTTATACACCAACCGAGGGATCATGTCAGACGTGAATGAGACAATGACAGCCTGAAGGACAAATAAATGATATTTAATGCTGTTTTATGACCTACTTTGAGATTTCTGTTCACGGTATGCTTTATTACCAGTTATATAAGCAAATGATAGCTGACAACAGGCTTTATGAAAATAATATAATCAAGATGTAGGTGTACCAATGATTCTTTTTAGATGGCTCTTGTTAATGAATCAGTCAAAATGCCTCACTGATCTCTCAGTTTGATTCCTTCAACCAACTCTGATGTAGTCAAAGTGGATCCCGACTCATTATGACTTTTGAGTTTACTCTCATACAGACTCACATTCGTGACCACTGAGAAAACGGCAATCATGTTGAGGATCTCGTCCCATGCGCCGATGCCCTGTGCTTTGGCTGCCACGGGCCGGCGGCACTGAGTGGTGAATTTCCAGGCGTCCACTCGCACTTCCAAGATATTATTCATCAGAGCCAGCAAAGGAGCCAGCGGGAAAGAGGCCACAAACAGGGTGATGAAGCCAAACTGGACAACTGCAAAACAAAGATGAGATGAAATGTTCCTCTACAGCACTATCTGTCTGTACAGCTGAGTAATTGCAAGCTGAAAGTTTATTCTTATAGAATTGTTGGTGTATGAAGCCTGGCTTCACAAATCATTCAACGAACAGAACGGATAAGTACAGTACATTGTGTGTATGATGTAGTTAAAACAAGGTAACAAATTAGTAAGTCATGCTCACGATAAGGTGAAGAATTAGCATGTAGTTGGAACTAATTGCCAATTTGTGGCCATGATGTAATTTTTTTATGTATTTTTTCTTGCATGTGATGTCTGGGGCTGTGTATTGGTGAGTTAAAGTAAATCAGTGTCAGTGAACCTACTTTGGAACTGTAGACATTATAAGCTAATTATGATTTAAAGTAGTTACGCTACATAAAGAAATTAATAAAATAAAAACTTGTAATAAAGTAATTGTCAACACAAAAGTTTTACAACACTAAGATAAAACTAAATTTACAAAATGCCAAATAATCAGCTGACCCCCCATAACCCAAATATGTTCAATAGACAAAAAGTCCATAAAACTTTGAAATCTAAGACCAGTGCATGCCACTGCAAAAACCGCAAGTTCACCCCTCACATCCTTTACTTTTACCTTTACATCATCGCTGACCTAAAGTCTAGAGCAGATCATTACTTCGAAATCTGAGCAGTATTAATTGGGCACAAACTCAACAAGGATCTCAATTAGGGTGACAAATAAAAATTTGAACCAAAGCTTTCAATTGATAAAAAAAGCACATTATTTGCTGAGAAAAGTCCTTCAATGAAGCAATGTAAAGGGTAAGTACAGTCAGCCATTTTTAGTGCAAAATAATAAGCCCTGAAAGTCAAGGCAAGTCACCTTTATTTATATAGCGCTTTAAACAAAATACATTGCGTCAAAGCAACTGAACAACATTCATTAGGAAAACAGTGTGTCAATAATGCAAAATGATAGTTAAAGGCAGTTCATCACTGAATTCAGTGATGTCATCTCTGTTCAGTTTAAATAGTGTCTGTGCATTTATTTGCAATCAAGTCAACGATATCGCTGTAGATGAAGTGACCCCAACTAAGCAAGCCAGAGGCGACAGCGGCAAGGAACCGAAATCGGTGACAGAATGGAGAAAAAAACCTTGGGAGAAACCAGGCTCAGTTGGGGGGCCAGTTCTCCTCTGACCAGACGAAACCAGTAGTTCAATTCCAGGCTGCAGCAAAGTCAGATTGTGCAGAAGAATCATCTGTTTCCTGTGGTCTTGTCCTGGTGGTCATCTGAGACAAGGTCTTTACAGGGGATCTGTATCTGGGGCTCTAGTTGTCCTGGTCTCCGCTGTCTTTCAGGGATGTAGAAGTCCTTTCTAGGTGCTGATCCACCATCTGGTCTGGATAGGTACTGGATCCGGGTGACTGCAGTGACCCTCTCATCTGGATACAGACTGGATCTGGTGGCTACAGTGACCTCGGAATAAGACAGAAACAGACTAATATTAGCGTAGATGCCATTCTTCTAATGATGTAGCAAGTACATCGGGTGGTATGGGAAGTGTTCTCGGTTCCGGTTTACCTAATTAATGCAGCCTAAAAATCCTTTAACGGATTTGGATATTAAAAGCATATTAGTATTGTTATGTGTAAGCCAGGTTAAAGAGACGGGTCTTTTGAGAACGTAGCGGACGTAGAGGATTATTTTAAAAGGAGCTCATTCAAATACTGAGGTGCTAAACCATTCAGGGCTTTATAAGTAATAAGCAATATTTTAAAATCTATACGATGTTTGATAGGGAGCCAGTGTAGTGTTGACAGGACCGGGCTAATATGGTCATACTTCCTGGTTCTAGTAAGAACTCTTGCTGCTGCATTTTGGACTAGCTGTAGTTTGTTTACTAAGTGTGCAGAACAACCACCCAATAAAGCATTACAATAATCTAACCTTGAAGTCATAAATGCATGGATTAACATTCCTGCATTTGACATTGAGAGCATAGGCCGTAATTTAGATATATTTTTGAGATGGAAAATGCAGTTTTACAAATGCTAGAAACGTGGCTTTCTAAGGAAAAATTGCGATCAAATAGCACACCTAGGTTTCTAACTGATGACGAAGAATTGACAGAGCAGCCATCAAGTCTTAGACAGTGTTCTTGGTTATTACATGCAGAGTTTTTAGGTCCTATAATTAACACCTATGTTTTTCAGAATTTAGCAGTAAGAAATTACTCGTCATCCAGTTTTTTATATCGACTATGCAATCCATTAGTTTTTCAAATTGGTGTGTTTCACCGGGCCCCGAAGAAATATAGAGCTGAGTATCATCAGCATAACAGTGTAAGCTAACACCATGTTTCTCCCAAGGGTAACATATAAAGCGTGAAGAGTAGCGGCCCTAGTACTGAGCCTTGAGGTACTCCATACTGCACTTGTGATCGATATGATACCTCTTCATTCAATGCTACGAACTGATGGCGGTCATATAAATATGATTTAAACCATGCTAATGCACTTCCATTAATGCCAGCAAAGTGTTCAAGTCTATGCAAAATAATGTTGTGGTCAATTGTGTCAAAGGCAGCTCTAGGATCCAATAAAACTAATAGAGAGATACAACCACAATTAGATGAGCATGTGACCGTCGTCACTGATTTGTGGTTTTCTATTTAGTACTGGGGGTGTCGCTCTTGAGCGTATATACGGGGAACCAGGTAGGAAGTTATTTAAGGAAGTATGATTGCGTCTTTCTCTCTCTCTCTCGCCTTGGTTAGGCGTGCGGGTTATTGCAGGTCAAGGTCACACTAGCGCACGGTTTGTGAGTGTTGTGGTAGCCCGCTTTGCATTAAGGTGTTCATACTACATTTAATGCTGCGGTCTTTTTTGTATTAATGCTTACGATTCCTATTTTGAGGAATGTGATTCCCTCATTGAATTTCGTAAAGCATTAAGAAGTTATTGGAAGTAATTCGCGTGTAAATGGAGTTTTTGAGAGAGAGAGCTTTTCCAATTGGTTGTGAAGTTATGATGGTGATTTCAATGCTAATTCAGGACATTATATGTAGTGTGTTTTGAGGAGGTTTTTGGTGTAGGGAGTTTTTTTTTAATTTATGTTGGCGCTCGAGTTGCCGAGTTCAGTTGTAATTATTGTGTGATGTTATGAATTACGTTTCAGGCCCAATAGTTTAATGAGTGACAAGGTAAGCTTAATTGTTGGAATTATTCAATTGTTTAATTATTTGCCGATTTATTTGTCACTCGTTTATATTTGTAAGGTATTTAAAAGGTAAATGTTCCTGGGCTTGGCGATAAAATTGTGATTTATTATTTTATTTCCAGTTATTTCTTTTCTTTTCTTTTTCTGTGTTAAATGTAATGTACTGAATTGAAGTAAATGAATTGGAATTGATTATGAATAGAAAACTTTTGAATCAACTTCCCTGTTGTTCCTTGTTTTATTTATTCCATATAATATAATCGTGTCATCATTATATGTAATATCGCTAATGATGTATTTAAAGTCAATAATTGTGGTGGTTTTTACCCCTGGCACCCGAACCCAACTTTTCTAAGGCCAAATACCGTCACAAGCAGGTCATTTGTAACTCTAAGGAGGGCAGTCTCAGTACTATGATATGGTCTAAATCCTGACTGGAAATCTTCACATATACCATTTTTCTCTAAGAAGGAATATAATTGTGAGGATACCACCTTTCTAGTATCTTGGACAGAAAAGGGAGATTCGAGATTGGTCTATAATTAACTAGTTCTTTGTTCTTTTGGGTGATCAGGACCCTAGCACAAAGCCATCTCATTAAACAGCAACAAATAAGATATCGGCATGAAATACTGATTTGACCTGAAATTATTAGCTTTCCTGTAGAAACCACAAAAAGATCAAGTACAAAGTATTTCAGAAAGCCATGATATAATTTCAAATAATATATTAATATACATTTGTATCCTGTATATACTAGTACCTATCATATAATTCTATGGTAATGTGGCTGAATATTTTTCATCACAGCTGTACTGTAGCTGTCGAATGCTCACCCATCTCCAGGTACTCGTAGAAGAGGCCGAGCTGACTGAAGCTCTGCAGGTCATGGTCCTGCTCCCAGCGGCTGTACAGACTCTCTGGGTTACTCCGGGCACTTCTGCTCACCCACCAGTTAATCAGCCAGCTACACACACGCACACACACACACACACACACACACACACACACACACACACACACACACACACACACACACACACACACAGATCAAACACATCCACTGACAATAAATAAACATTATATTAATCAAAATAGACACTACATTCAGAATATACCCTGGACATGCAACCAGGGTTCATTCAGAAACTTTCGCGGACTTTTCAAGCATGACTTTTTCGGTTTTCAAGCACTAAAATCTGAGATCTCGCTTATCAAACAATATCGTTATTATCTTTCTAATTCTAATAAACGAAAAAAAAAACTGAATGGTAAAAATAAAGTGCAGCACAAAAGCATGCAATGACAGCTACTTTAACATTTGAATGGCTATTATGGCAAAGTTATTGCTTTCCTTATCCAAACCTTTTTTTTCATTAATATATGATTGACCTGAAGAATGAATGCTGAATCATACACAAATTATGAGCTTTATCACTGCTTATCAACACTACGGTGTGTTACAAATACACTTAGCTCATTAGATATAAAGTTTCACTAGAATGAGAAAATATTGTAATACTGTTTTTAAGATTTTTTTATGACAAAATATTTTTATTTTAATTACACAAATCAAAACAATTCAGTTGTATTTAGAAATATTTTAACGAATCTAGGGCTGTAGATAATAATTGCTTTGGTAATCAAGTAATCTACTGATATGTAAACTTTATAAACTAATAATGAAGCAATAACAATTGGTTAAAATAATTACAAGGATGCGCTGTTTTCTTTCATATCAAAGCATAAATACACGTAGAAACAGATTAATGACCAAATTTTCATTTTGGGGTGGAGTATCCCTTTAAGTAGATTATTTATTATAACAAATACCAGAAGAGAGGCTAGTATGAACCCTGTGCAAACAAATAATGAGAGTTATGAATGACATCTTGTTTGATTACATCATGTCATATGGACTTACGGGACGAGAGCTTCCTGTATGTTCCCCCACACCTGTTTACCCACCATCACGATCACTAACTGAGTGGTTAACTCGATCAAACAGCCGGCTGGCTCGCACTGCAAACACAATTATAATGTTCAGAAATAAACAATCAAACTGACCTACTAATGAGTATAATACTAAACAATATTATACATTTATCCTTAAACTCTATACTCAATTAAATTAATACTTAAATTAGAGATCCATGGATTAACTGTAAAATGATGGCATGGAGAAAAACTGTAAAACTTTAATCAGGTTCATGTGATCTCAGGTCTACCTCCTCATTTCTCCACTTGCCGAACATGTAGGAATAGTCTCCAGGGTAACCCACAAATTTCCCCTTGAAAAAGGCGACGTAGAAGCAAGAGGAATAGTAGTTGACAAACTGGAAGAGGAACATCTTCACTGTTAGCTTATTCTCGTACTCCACATGGGTTTTGGGAACCTCTGTGCACAGAAGGATACGTGAATAAATCTTTATATTATGAAAATGCTTTATTTATTGACCAATATACAACTGTTTCTTTTTTTGTTTATTACAAGATATAGAAAACAAAATTAATTGACTGGAACAAATCAGAAATTAGAAAGTGCCAAGGTCAATAAACGCAATAAATTAAATAAAAGAACAGCTTTAAAATAAAACAACAACAACAACAATAATAATAAAATAGTGTAGTTTTTTAGTTATTCTATTTATTGAAAAGTTACATCACTTTAAATTTTGAATGTTTTTAAAGGTTTTAGGCTGTAAAAAAGAGGCTGGGAGTCCGATGTACTTGCTAAAGACTAACCCATATCAGTGATCTTTATGGCTACATGCTCATACAGGAAGTTCAGAATCATGATGATTACAAAGTTGATGCAGGAAGCCGTGATGGATGTGGCGAACTGCGGCGTGATAAGGTTTCCAATCAAATCCAGATTATTGGTGTGGCTGTCCTTCATGATGCTGGCAAACGCCGCAAACACCGCCAGACGGTACACAATCACAGCGATTATACAGGCGATAATCAGAGAGATCTGGGTTTGGGGAGTGAGAGAGGTACACATCACACACACACACACACACATTAACTAACTCACTGCAATTAGTATAACTACTCAATATACTACTCAATTATCCATGCAAAAATATTATTAAAAAAGAAAAACAAACCTATGAACTTGCAGTGCTTACTTGTCACTGTTGGTAAACCGTGATCTCGGGGTTTTTCACTATGTGGGTGAAGTCTGTGTGTTACGCGTCAGCACTGATTGTTTCTTGTGGGCGTAACCGCTAAGTGTCATTAGCAACAGTTGTCACTCATTACTCATCCCTATATATTGGCCTGTCTCGCGTCTTGTGTTTGTCAGAGCATTGTTTCCTGTTACTCGTCTGATGTTTTGCTCTCTTGTGTGTTTCTGCGTTTTGGATGTCCGTGTCTCCCCGGAACCCCGTCCACTCATCGCATATCACCATCGGATCATCACTTACCTCTTGGCTCGCTTCCCCGCAGTTCCTGTGTCACCCTCTCCTGCTGCCAACTCATCACTGCCCTTCAGATCCTTCACTCACCTGCATCTTCCTGGACTGTGTATCCCCGGCCAAGTATCATCTGTGTTTCCATCTTTATGTACTGTGTCATTCATATAATTAAATATTCATTACTCGCAGTTGCTTCCTGCCACTCCTTTTACCCAGTCGTTACAGAACGCTCTGACAACCATGGAAGCAGCGAGCACCACTTCTCTCTCCGACTTCATCCACCACAGCGTCAACCGCATGGTTCAGCAGCAGGAGAGCATTGTAAACACCGGACACGCGATCCAAGTGCTGGGACACAGGTGTCCGAGCTCACCCAGCAGATCCATCAGCTCACCTCTCCCGCTGCGCCACCCGCATTGCCTGCGCCGCCCGTCCCCCGGGAGGCCTCCCATGACCACTTCCGGCCAGAGCCGTGACTTCCGGTGCCAGAGAGTTACTCCGGTGAGCCTGACTTTTGCAGAACTTACCTTAACAAGTGTTTTATGCACTTTGCATTACAACCCCGCACATTCGCGACGGAAGAGTCCAAGGTTGCATTTGCTCTCACATTACTTTCTGGCAGGGCCACGTTATGGGGGATGGCGGTGTGGGAAAACCATCATCCGTGTTGCACCTCGTTCCACGCCCTCTCCGAGGAGATGAAGAGGGTATTCGATCAGGCCGCGGCTGGCAAGGAGACCACTCACCAGCTATCAGACCTCCGACAAGGGAAATTGTCAGTGGCGGATTACTACATTCAGTTCCGCACCCTGGCGGCCGCGTGCCAGTGGAACGAGGAGGTGCAGTGGGATCGATTCCTGCATGGGCTGGCCGACCGTTTTCATAAGGAGATCTACCTCCTCGAGTAGCCCCCAACACTCTGGCGCTACGGGTGGACACCCGGATTAATCGCCTTGGTAAACAAACCAGTCCATCACGCCTTCACATCTCTCCGGAACAGGGTCACTCGAATAGAGAGAACATGGTCGGTCCCATCTACGATCACGAACCCATGCAGGTGTGTAGAGCTCGACTATCCCGTAAGGAGAGAGAGAGGCGGAGGTCCCAGTGACTGTGTCTATATTGCGGTGGCTCGGGTCATTCCCTCGATTCATGCCGGATAAAAGAGCCAGCCGGTAGTAAGTTTTAGGCTACTATCGGATGGGATCTCCGCCGGGAAGTCCTCAACTACATCTTCGACTCTCCTTCCGGTGAAACTGCGATGGGAGAACCATACTCACAACTGTCATGCCCTTCTGGACTCTGGAGCCGAAGGCAATTTCATTGACACTGTCCTTGCACGTCACCTGAACCTTCCTGTCCTTCCCGTGTCTTGTCCTATCCATGTCACCGCACTCAATGGCCAGGAACTGCCACATGTCACTCACAACAGTGAACCTCTAACTCTGCTCACCTCAGGAAACCACACCGAAAACATATCCTTTTACCTCATGGACTCCCCTGTCGCTCCCATTGTTTTAGGTCACCCCTGGTTGGTCAAACACAATCCACGAGTGGATTGGGGTTTCAACACAGTCACTTTGTGGAGTGAAAGTTGTCATGAGTCTTGTCTGGTTTCAGCTTGTCCTGTTGTGCCTGTTTCTGTCTTTGAGGAGGAGACCATGGTGTTATCAAACGTGCCCCCAGAGTACTTGGACCTGAAGGAAGTGTTCAGTAAGTCCCACGCTGCTTCTCTTCCTCCGCATCGTCCCTATGACTGTGCTATAGACTTAGTTCCAGGTAAGTCTCCGCCTAAGGGCAAGCTTTACTCTCTTTCTATTCTGGAGAGGGAGGCCATGAAGAAATACATTTCTGATTCCTTGGCATCGAGGTTCATCCGCCCTTCCTCTTCTCCAGCAGGGGCGGGATTCTTTTTTTGTGGGTAAGAAGGATGGTTCTCTGCGACCTTGTATTGACTACCGAGAGCTGAACAACATCACGATAAAGAATACCTATCCTTTGCCGTTGATGTCTTCAGCTTTCAAGAGGTTACAGGGAGCATCCATATTCACAAAACTGGATTTACTTAATGCTTATCATTTGGTCCGCATTAGGAAGGGGGATGAGTGGAAAACCGCCTTTAACACCCCTAGAGGGCACTTTGAATATTTGGTGATGTCGTTCGGGCTCTCCAACTCTCCAGGGGTTTTCCAAGCACTCATTAATGACGTGTTGAGATACATGGTAGATCAGTTTATATATGTTTACCTGGATGACATACTGATTTTTTCTTCATCTCTCCAGGAACAAGTGCAACACGTCAGACGAGTGCTCCAGAGATTACTTGAGAATGGTCTTTTTGTCAAGGCGGAGAAATGCGTATTCCATGCACAGTCTGTTCCCTTCCTAGATTACATCGTCTCGTCAGAGGGAATACATATGGAGCCTGACAAGGTTAAGGCTGTGATAGATTGGCCAACTCCAGATTCCCGTAAGGCCCTACAGCGGTTTCTGGGGTTTGCCAATTTTTATCGACGTTTTATTCTTAATTTCAGCCATCTAGTCTCGCCTCTGACCGCCTTGACCTCCCCCAGTACTCCGTTCAGGTGGTCTAATGCAGCCAAAACTGTGTCAAAAAGTGTGGCTTTCTACTAACAATATTCCGCTCCGCTCCGTTCTAATAAATTAGCTCCCAAATTTATTGGCCCGTTTCCTGTCACCAAGATCATTAGACCGGTGACAGTCCGCCTCAAACTACCTCCGGCGTACAGGAGGATTCATCCCGCCTTCCATGTGTCCAAAATTAAGCCCGTGTTTTATTCACTTATTAATCCGCCTACCCCGGTTCCCCCACCGACACATCTCGTAGATGGGAGTCAACTTATTCGGTAAATCGGATTCTGGACTTGAGACGGAGGGGACGAGGATTCCAGTACTTGGTGGACTGGGAAGGTTACGGTCCGGAGGAGAGGAGTTGGGTACCTGCTAGGGACATACTGGATCACTCCCTTATTGATGATAACAATCAGCAGGTAGGCCCTTCTGGGAACTCCAGGAGGCGTTCCTAGAGGGGGGGTACTGTCACAGTTGGTAAACTGTGATCTCGGGGTTTTTCACTATGTGGGTGAAGTCTGTGTGTTACGCGTCAGCACTGATTGTTGTGGGCGTCTCCGCTAATTGTCATCAGCAACAGCTGTCACTCATTCCTCATCCCTAAATATTGGCCTGTATAGCGTCTTGTGTTTGTCAGAGTGTTGTTTCCTGTTTACTCATCTGATGTTTTGCTCTCTTGTGTGTTTCTGCGTTTTGGATGTCCGTTTCTCCCCGGAAAACCCCGTCCACTCATCGCATATCACCATCGGATCATCACTTACCTCTCGGCTCGCTTCCCAGCAGTTCCTGTGTCACCCTCTCCTGCTGCCAACTCATCACCGCCCTTCAGATCCTTCACTCACCTGCATCTTCCTGGACTGTGTATCCCCGGCCAAGTATCATCTGTGTTTACATCTTTACGTACTGTGTCATTCATATAATTAAATATTCATTACTCGCACTTGCTTCCTGCCACTCCTTTCACCCAGTCTTTACATTACTAGGACACGCCAAAACAGTGAAATGCTACATGATGCTGATAAAAACATGCATCCTCAGGCAAAATGTTCTACACCAAACTTACTTACTGATGTGTGATCCTGTGTCCATAAAGTCCTGAGACTTATCAACTTTCAATATTAAGTCGGATTATTTACGTATCCAGACCAGATGGTGGATCAGCACCTAGAAAGGACCTCTATTGCCCTGAAAGACAGCGGAGACCAGGACAACTAGAGCCCCAGATACAGATCCCCTGTAAAGACCTTGTCTCAGAGGAGCACCAGGACAAGACCACAGGAAACAGATGATTCTTCTGCACAATCTGACTTTGCTGCAGCCTGGAATTGAACTACTGGTTTCGTCTGGTCAGAGGAGAACTGGCCCCCCAACTGAGCCTGGTTTCTCCCAAGGTTTTTTTCTCCATTCTGTCACCGAAGGAGTTTCGGTTCCTTGCCGCTGTCGCCTCTGGCTTGCTTAGTTGTGGTCACTTCATCTACAGCGATATCGTTGACTTGATTGCAAATAAATGCACAGACACTATTTAACTGAACAGAGATGACATCAGTGAATTCAATGATCAAATTACTTATTTTTAAATATTTAATTAAATTTTGAATCCCAGTTTTTCAATGTTGTTTAGGACTTTTGGACTCCACTGTAATTTTTTTAAATCACTGACATTATGAGCCAACATTAAAAGGTACAATTAGACATAATTTGTTCTTCACTGTACTGTATGTATATATGTATGTATGTGTATAAAATAAAATGAAAAATGTAATTATTATTTTGCTAAAAGTAGCAGACTGTTTTGATGCTCACCCAGAAGAGGACGGTGGCCCCGGACAGGAATGAACGAGCACACTTGCTTGTTAGAGGTAAATAAGGCTCCATCTCCTACACAGCAAGCAAGCAAAGCAGGGGTCATGAGCAAGCCCCAGCACACACCTGGGACAGGAGCCCTAAACTAGCACTGTCCTAGTGCTGTCAGTGTCTGCATGGCTCTGTACGAGGACTCTTCTCGTTTCTAATGAGTCATCTGCCATCTCTACAGTTCAGATTAATTCTACGACTAGTCTTTCAAAGCTGCGATCACACTGCAAGCAGGCTGCTAATGCTACACACACTCTCACACACAGAAATCTCATCTACAGTATTGTAGTCCTGTGCCTGCCTTACCCACAACACAACAGTGGCCCAGCACAGGATAAACCTGCCTGCTTTATCAGCTGGGCTCTGCTCTAGAAACCACTCCAGTTCCTACACAATACGAACAAAGCCAAACAAACACGCAGATTATCTAGTTTCTCAGTTGTCTGGTGGATAAATGAACCTTCACTACCTATTCACCTTCGTTTGTGAAAATAACAACACCTAAAGTGACTCTGCCACTTCATATTCTGCCCATTTTCTGTCATATTAATATGTAGGAGTACCTAATATACTCATATCATGGATTGAAATCTGATTGAATATGTCTTTTGAAAATGAACACTAGGTTCTTTAGTTTTGTCACTTAAGGTGATGATATATTATGCAACTTTTTTGAACAATGTTGCTTGGGCGCTTTCCCGTTGAGAATGGGCATCTGGATACTTCAAAAAGTTGCCCCGTTTATCATCACCTTTAAGGGCCGTTCACACAGAACGAATCGCCGCATCTGAAAACCTGAGACTTCTGGTTGATCCACTGTTTTGGAACGGACACTGATGAGGGGTGCTGCGTGCAAAAGTTTAAATACTTGGTTGATACAGTGTGTGTTTATGTAGAAAAACAATGAAAGTGCATTGGAATGGAAAAATGCATTCTGTGTTGGGCTGCACAACTAATCAAATTTCTAAATCGCGATGGATGCCACAATTACGTAATCATCCAAAGTCCACTTATGTTATTCTGCACGCTTAATGTTTTTTTTATTTTATTTTTCCGTTCTCTTAAGGGTTTTTCCATTGTTTTAGTGTTAGTATAACATTATAATGCCATTCATATTTTTACTTTTTTATATAATTTAAAAAAGAATCCGATTACTTATCATCTCGTTTTCATCTTGTTTATTTTCATATAAAAATACGGCATGCCATTGCATCACACAATGGTATAAACCTCATTCAATGTAAATTGTGATATTCCTAATTAATAATCAGAATTAACTTTTTAAGGGAATAATCGACAATTATGATTTCTGTCATAATCGTGCAGCCCTAATTCTGTGTGAACGGCCCCTGACTCTTTCCACATTTAATGAACTACTGTACGTGGCATTCACTACGTTCAGCTAATAAACACAGAAATTACGTCTTTCCAGCCACTTTCTTCAGGATGAATAACTTTATAAACAGAGGTGTACATAGTTTTATTCAGTCTGGTTCTCATGAGAGATTTGCACCTGGAGATTTGGTTTGATTCTCACAATGCACATATAGTGTGACCTATTAAATATAAGTATAAATAAATAATCACAGTAATAAGAATATTATTGCACTTTATTTAGTTTTAGATTTTTAAAGATTTAATAAAAAAACAAAAAAATAAAAAATAAAAAAAATATTAAAAAATTAAAAGTGTGTATTAAATAAAAACACTATTATTTTATAGTACACCTAAATATACAATGCTTTTATTTCATTTTAATTTATATATATATATATATATATATATATATATATATATATATATATTTTTTATGTTTGATTTCTTTATATGATTTTTTATCATTTTCAATGAAATCTTATACAGTATTAGTTGATCTAAAACAGTGACAGCTGTCAGTCATGTCACCAGTGAGAGGTCTGAACTTACTTCAACAGCAGTTTTTTATCTTGATCCCTAATGCGCACCTGTGCACCACATTATGTGCACCCCGTTTATAAAAAAAGAGCTGTGTGCCAAGACCTTGATACATACCGTGCATGTCCATCTATCAGAGCCTCATTTTCATTTTGTCAAATTAAAAATGCCATCTAAACTGACTTATGAGTCTATGAGCCACAGAGTCTAGATAAACTTTTCCAACTAGCCTTATAATCTTCTTAACTTGCCTCACTTGAAATACTGTCTAGCAGAAAAGTAAGATAATATATATATATATATATATATATATATATATATATTCTCTATAAGCTAATATAAAATCTGCTGAAGGAACAGATACAAATGAATGATGAACCTAGCTAGTGCTATATGATCAAAACTTGATATTATTTGCTTGAATATTGTAATGGTAAAAACCTCTGGGTCGTTAGATATGCATACGTACTTGTGTGACGTGGTTGAGTCGACGGTGGGTGCACTTGGACTCGTATTCGGGTCTGAGCTGCATCTGTTGCTGCTCTTCCTCCATGTCCACCAGATCCCACTCGTACTCCAGTCGAGCCTGACGCCGCTTCCAGAACTCCAGGAACAGAGTCACTGACACCGGAGAAAACCAACACTTAAAACCCTCTGTACTGCGTTAGTTTCCTGGAGCGCTGCAGGACGATGGTTTTTTTGCAGGCCGAAATCCAGAACCCAGAACCAGCAACTCTGGTTCCATCGCCCTGAAGTCAGGGTTTTTTGAATGGGTTTGTGGTTAAATCTCTGAAATGAGGTCTGTGTTTAACACAAGCTCAAGATATTTTCATGTTTATTCTACAACTACATCAGTAATAAGCTCTTTTTTTAAAGCATCATTTATCATCACACCGAACAGCAAAACCCATTTACTCACTAGTCACTACTCAGTACGAACTCAAACTTTCGGAGACAATTACTTTTAAATAAAGACTAAAAGATTTGTCTGAAGCTTACAGTGGACCAAGTCATGTGCAGTTTGTTCACAGCTTCAAAATAAAAGTTGTGCTCATTTGTGAAGATAATTATGCCGAAAAAGACATGTAAGAATCATAAACTTCTGTTGGTCACAGAGCTTATTTTCTGCAGTGTTTCAAGGCTAATGGTTTTTGTCAAGGGAAGTGATGCTGACTTCTGGGTTGGCCTACAAAAAGACGTCTTTATTGCAGCTCTCTATTGAAACACTCCTTGATGCCCCTCTTTTGCATTATTTGCATATTACTATTGTTTATAAAGCGTACTAAATATGCATAATTTTGTGCAACCAGGTGTCATGACATATTAAATACAACGTTTGTTGAAAATGACTGACTGACAACATGATGATTTTATTAAATGTTTAAGAACAAGCATCATCTTTTATCATTAAGGGGAGTCAGAGTAAAAGAGAATATTAAATATTTACCAAATTTAGCGTGTGCATTCATTTTCACGATCATAACAATTAAAACTACATCCCAACATTAACACATTCTCTTAAATCATGGCTCATCCCTATTTTCATTGGCTGATCAA
Source organism: Carassius carassius (assembly GCF_963082965.1). Lineage (NCBI taxonomy): Eukaryota > Metazoa > Chordata > Actinopteri > Cypriniformes > Cyprinidae > Carassius > Carassius carassius. The sequence goes on from NC_081804.1 coordinate 18,851,777, forward strand.
CTGACATTTTTTGTAAAAGTTTGATGTAAAAAATATAGACGCAGGCAACAAGTACAATTCGAGAACCAGTACTCACCCCATATTCCCATGAATATGGCAAAGAACACCGTCGCTGTGTTGTCGAACAGATACGATTGCTACAAAGCAATCAGACGAATGTATAACGGTACATTAATAGGTTCACAAAACATACTCCATAAGTAAATACATAAAAGATGTACACGGACAGTAATTTTCTCACTCACCCATGAGGAGCTACAGGTCGTGCTGAGCTTCCAGTAGCCACATTTCTTATCACAGAGAGGACACATGATAATCTGCCCCCCAATGGTCTCATTACAGATCTCTTTACTGCAGAAGACAACACACATTGTTTCTGTGAACCCAGATTCAAAATTACTACACTTTATTTCACATGCCGTAGTGTTTTCTAAATGTCAGCGAGCAATTCATAATACATTACAAGCGTTGCGTTCTCAGCGCTGCCACAAGGGGCACCAAAACCATCTTCTGTTTCCTGTTTTTAGTTTTCTAGTCTTCTCCTCACCTCCAAACGTTTTCGTCAAAGGTGGCCAAACCATAGATGAAACAGAGCAGACCAACAACTGCGGCATAGAGGAGCATCTCTGTGTAGAAACCCAGCCAAGCGAAGTAGATGGCGATCTTCTCTCCATAGTACTTCCTGTGGTACAGGAAACACATTAATCAAGGACACCTCTATCCACTCGCTCAATGTGTCAGCAACATCTCACGATCTCTAGATTTAATCTATTTAGTGATCATTTATTCAACAAGGAACCTCGAGTTGATTTCTTCATCAAAAACAGTGCAGAATATGCCTCAGCCTATTTAAGTAACAAAAGTTATAATAAATATATTGCGGTGCTTTCAATATGCTATTAAGTTCACTATACGTCAATAGACAAGATATGTGATTCTTCTTTGGCTTGCGAGTATGAGACTGTTAAGAAAGACTTGATAGTGTTAAACTTCTACAATAAAAACAATTTTACTTCGTTTTAATGTATCGATTCATCACTCAAAAATGTTGTATTGCCGTTTACATGTTTCAATGTAGATATTTTAGTACACACATGTAGTTATATATTGCTTTATAATAATGTGTATTGTTATATTGGTGCATAAATAAAATTATTAAATATATTTCTTCCTGGTGTTCATTTATTGAAAAATGTGTGAAAAAAAAAAAAAAAATATATATATATATATATATATATATATATTTATATTTAACTATATTTTCACTCTTTATTCATTGCATTGCATGAATTTCTGCATCACTGCAAAAACTGCTTTAATGAACACTGTCTGTAAATGCTCAAACAAGTAGACAGTCCCAACCTCAAACTCACATCACTGGTCCAATCAACCTATTAATGGTTAGTAGTTTAAGCTGGGATAGGATAAAGTATTTAAAAGAAATATATAATTTTTTTATTGAAATATTTACTTAGCAAAGGAAAAAAGACTGGAAAATGGTAAAGAATTCAAAAACTTGTTCTGTTCTGACCATAAAGGGTCAGTTTTTTGTGTCATATCGCCCAAACCTAATGTCAAGGTAATTTTTTTATGTGTACAGTATGTATGAAAAAAGGAAGTGAAATATAAACCGGGGGTTTGCTGGTCTCACCGTATGAGGTTGAGCGGCTGCTCCTTGTAAAAGCTGCTGAAACAACCCCAGTATTTATACAAGGCATAGCGTTCGCTCTCACAGTTAGGATCACGAGACCTGGTCCAATACCTACACTACAATAAACACACATTAACCTTATAGTTTTTTCATAGCAACAAACCTTCTGAATAGAGAAACATCTAGGTTTATTTCACTGAATGCACATCTTCCTCTGTTAAAGACTTACATCATGAAGAGGGAAGGCAGCTGTGTAAGTCCCGTTGTTCAGCAGCCTCTTGATGCCCTTCTTATCCTTGTCTTCTTTACTGTACGGACATCGGGAGAGGATGTAATATACCTACATGGAGAAGAAAAGAAACCAAGCCTTTGGCCACAGGGCAGCTCCTCAGTAAAAGTTTAATAAGGTCATGCTGTAATGGAGGTTACTATCTTGTAAGAAGTTTACGTATTCTTGGCATTTCTACTGAATTTCTTACAATCCTGCTCCGTGTGGATGAAGGAACGAAGGTGTCTTTATCCTGGATGAGGAAGAAGTCAGGTTTGCTCTTGTCAAAGGTGGCGGTGAAGTAGTCGGGCTCCGGCTGCATCACATGCTCGGGCAGACGGCAGGGCGTACAGAGCCAGCTCATGGGTGCGTCTTCTTTATCTGGAATATCATTGGTTTTAAAAGGCACTTTGATTTTCAGAACATCTGCATATGTTGCCAGCACTTCCCACGGGACGTGGATCTTCAGGAAGTACGTCTTCCCATCTTCAGACTCCTGGGAAGACAAACACTGGTGCATGACTCTCACTAATGCTGTGTCTAATAATAGAGTTTATCACAAATGAACAATAACAGGGAAAAATGTGTAACATGAATGATGACATAAATCGATGTCCTGATAGGGTTTAGGTGTCACTCATGATTTCAGAGGTTTCACTCACAGATTTGTCCTCAGTCTCCAGCTCCAGTCCAATCTTCTGTAAGTTAGCCTCAAACTCCTTCCTTCGATCCTGCATGAAAGTTCAATAACACATCTGACAGTCGCCCATTTGTGCTTAGGACAAGAAGGGATTCCAATAAATATTTATGACATGACAAACTGTAAAGCTGCACGTGTGTGAACTGTGAAGTTTGTGTGAGTTGCTGCCCAGGCCTGCTAAAGCACATACTTTATGAGTAACAAGAATGTGGAAGTACTTACAGACACTCACCTCTCTCTCTCTCACACACACACACGCACACACACACACACAAGGGTTGTCAGCACAGGCAGAGTCTGGGGTTGCGGGGGGTACAGTGCTCATCTAGTGGCCAGAGACGTTTTTCATCACAATACAACTTTTAATCATGTGATACATATTTTTTCAGGAACTGTGATTCCCGTTCTCTAGTTCCTATCAAATGCCCAATCCCAATTCTATTGTATACCCCTTCCCTATTTCCCTAGGATAAAATATTCCCCTAAGGATTGGGACACCACTGCTATGCCGTCACACGTCATCATTCGTCGTCTAGCTCCTACAATACACACATATACTGGTGTGCATTAGAGCCTTTAATTATCGTTCGGTATTAATGAGCTGCTTACTGACACACACACATATCGGAAATCACGCAGCTCACACATCCAGGAGAAAATAAACTTTTCAACGCTGCCCCACGACTTTTCCATCGATATTTTCCATCGACGAGAGGATACAATCGCTGTTTTTAAGTAAACGCACTCTAAAAAGATAAACGCACACATGAATACATGCAACTTCCATTTCTCTCTCTCTCTCTCTCTCTCTCTCTCGAATAGGCAATATTTGAGAAAATGGTTCAGCGATTTCTAATTATTGGGGGGTTAGTCTAAGGCAGTTATCGCCCTGATCAGACATGCTGTGGCACTATCATGCAGTCTGTAATGATATGATGTTAGCAAATATTAGCGATTTCTTTGCAAACATTTCTTTGAGTAACATGACCGTTAATATGAACTCACAATTGAATGTAACATAAAACAAATGATTACTTTTCGTTGAAATCTTTATTTATGCCAAAAAAGCTTACATTTATGTGTCTTTTTGTTCGCTGTAGCAGCCATGTTGCCGAGATAATTCATTACCCTTCGTCTGAAGTGTGGTCCCGAAAAATCTTCATTTGAAGGGCTATCTGGCCCTTCTCCCCCTACCCCTACCCCTCCAACCAAAAGAGAATCGAGACACCTCTACCCCTACACGTGAATGAAGGGGAAAGGGGAAGGGCTGAGGGGTAGAATTGGGATTGGGCCTAAATCTAACCTCAATGGTGCATTTCATTAACACTCGTGAGAACATCCTTTGTTCGACCGGTTGTGAAGCATGTGTGTCAAACACGCCAAGAATTGGCTTAAATAACCTGACGTCACTGGAATGCATGCACCTGAGAGGCTGTAAATAGATGTGAAACAGACACACCTCCAGGTTTCTTCGTCTTCAGAGACCGCTTTGTGTGTGTATGTGTGTGTGAAGCAGTCAATCAAGAGTAAAAAACAATGAGTTGAAAGAGAAAGGTAGTTTATTAATCATGTCAATTGAATCTGCGTGTCTCCTTGTTCATGGCCCATCACTGAAGAGGACTCGCATGAGTATGAGCTACATTTGCTAACAAGTTCTTACATAAGCGGCTCTGACTCAATGCTAATTACCACTTCTAAGGGTTAGGAAAAATTGTGTATGGTTTTTAGTCTATGAGTTAGTCATTTGTTTAGGCAAATCATATTTTTTTCCAAATCATCTCACAGAAGGATGCCAAAAGTTATCATATAAATATAAAACTGTCAAACAGAAATCGTTATCAACTATAAAACATAACTAGGTGGATGACACACCTGTTTTTTTTCTCCATCCTTGTCGTCGATGTAAGACAGAACGAAATCTATCCTCCGTACGCCGTCTCTGAAGTTCACCGAGTCCTTGCTCTGCTGCTTCTCTACCTGCACACAAACATTTATTTGAACTAAGTCAAGGTTTTATGTGAAGAACTGAAGCTTTATAATGTTTTCGAACTCTTGAAACCCTTGAAATAGTAATAAAGCTAATCTATTCATGATATAAAATGATAATGTATAAAATATCATCTTAATGAAACATGACTGGGTGCTTGTTCAGACACTGTGATATTGTCTATATATATTGAAGTCTTATTCATTAATAAACATGAGACTTACCAGTTCATAACAGTCTGTTGTCTAACTCCCACAAAAACTACACAAGCATCCTGCCACACACACACACACACACACACACAGGTTCATGTGTGTATAAAACCTGAACAATTCCGTCAGCACAAGCTGCATGTCTTAAAAGTCTCGATGCAGTCACATTTCAGCAAACCTTTGTGGTAGAAATCCAGTCATTTCAATAGAATTGTTACCAAACTGGGTTGAGTGGAAAGGTTTGCAGATTTTGCACTAAGTTTAAGTTGGTCTTGTAATTTTGCATGACTTCTGTATGAGCTGTGCTTCATGCATGGACATATTTTTACCTGTCAAATCTCTCTAATGTGACCGCACCTTTACTCAAATGATCATTGCATTTGTGTCTGAAGAACATTTAATGTTCAACAGAGGTCATGCATTCATTACAGACTAAAAGCCTGTTCACAACAATAATGATCAAATATGATTATGTATGTATATATATATATATATATATATATATATATATATATATATATATATATATATATATATAATGATAACTATATAAGTGTCTACATCCATGGATAATATATATATATATATATATATATATATATATATATATATATATATATACAAATATATTTTGGAATCTGTGAAGCTCAACTAAATCAATTTTTTGTAACAGAAAATATATTTAGTTTCAAGTTTCATATACCAAAATGTTAAAAAGTCTAACAGTAGGCTGGATTTAGGCTAAATGCCAATGTGGATATACACAGTTGTGGTCAAACTTTTTATGATACTTTACAGTATCTGCAGAATATTAATTATTTTACCAAAATAAGAGGGATCATACTAAATACATCTGAATTTTAGTAGTCATTTAGTAGTGGCCTAAACAAGATATTTCACATAAAAGACGTTTACATTCAGTCCACAAGAGAAAATATAGTTGAATTTATAAAAATTACCCCATTCAAAAGTTTACATAAGCTTGATTCTTGTTGTTACCTGAATTATATTATTTTATGATAATATTGTTTATTTTATTATTATGGTATTATTTATTTAGATTTTTTGATAGTTGTTGAAAAGTCCATGGTTTGTCCTGAACAGTTAAACTGCCTGCTGTCCTTCAGAAAAATCCTTCAAGTCCCACAAATCTTTGGTTTTCCAGCATCTTTTACGTATTTGGACCCTTTCCAACAATGACTGTATGATTTTGAGATCCATCTGTTCACATTACAGACAACTGAGGGAATCTATTTTAAACAGTCACTGATGCTCCAGAATGAAAAATTATGCATTAAGAGCCTGGAGGTGAAAACTTTTTTCATATAGTTGTATGGGGTAACAAACCGTCGCCGGTATCATGAAAAAGTCAATGGGAACAAGAAAGCGTTTGGTTACCCCCATTCTTGAAAATATCCTTCATGTTCAACAGTAGAAAGAACAACCTGAGGATGAGTAAATAATGACCCCAAAAACCAAACTTTTAACGATAACCCAAACACAAACATTTATTATTTCAGTATATATTATAAGTTGGTTCTTTCCAATCCCATCCCACTCTTTCTCTTCCACATTGCTTCATGTTTAGTCTCCATTACACTAGTGGCAAGAATACTATACTAGCCCCGAGAGAGGCATATTCACCCTTAATGACACTGGCCAAAGCTAAACAACTGCAGGCTTCACTCAGACCCAGGAAAACACTTCAGCTGGAAGAGCAGTCTGCAGCTGTTCTCTAGCAACTAAAAATAACTTACATACAATGCATAATACAAACAAATGCAGCGGTGAACATCCAGGACGAAAAACACCTCTACATGCTCTCGCGGCCACGTCCGGGGATGTGACCAAGCCAAACAACATTTCTCTGAGGTTTAACTGGCAAACACTGCTGATTTTCTTAGGCCATTCCTACAAACAAAACCTCCAGAAGAATACAAGAAGCCTACAGCTGACATTTTCTTACTAAAGAACACAGCTAAGGAATACACACCAACATCCATTAGTTAACACAGTTACTGTTAACCATCCATAGTAATGTCTGGACCCCTTTATATTAAATTAACCAGAGATCATCCTCTGTTATTCCTCAATCAGCAGACGGGAGAAGGAAGGAAAAGAGAGAAATGGAGAAAAAAGAAAGACTACCTCCAGTGTGTCTATCAAGAGCTGCATAATTCAAGATTGTGAGAGTCTCCAGAGACAGAGACCACCTCCCTTTATACCAGACCAGCTAATCGGACACATACTTACACACACACACACACACACACACACACACACACACACACACGTTCTCAAGAGCAGCCCTACTTTTTTTTACACCTTTTTTTAAATGTTTTGGACTTACAATAATTCACTGGTTGTTTTCTTTAAACGTTCACCAATTTTAGGTCTGTATTCCAAATCTAATGGGCACTAATGTGTAGGAAATGTGCTTTATGGATACACATGGTCTGTTTTCTGTGTGGATGCAAGTGTTGCTGTTAGGGTGTTGATATGTGGTTGCTAAGGTCATTTGAGTGTTTAGGTCAATGTTTTGTGTTTACTATGATGCTCTGGGTGATGTTATGTGGTTGATGACATTGGTGGGGACTGCAGGTAGTTGCCAGGGTGTTGTGTTTGGGAGCTGAATAGTGAAACTGTAATGTCAGGTGGCTGCTAAGGTCTTTGTTTGTTTGTTTGTTTTCAGCATGTTTTAAGCTACAGTATGTTCCAGTTAAAGAACTGAAAGGTGACTGTCATTGAGTTTTTGTGTGGTTACAAAGGAGTTATGGGTATTTATTAGCACCTTGTTATGTTATTGCAAGGGTGATTGCTATGTGGTTGCTAAGTTGCTTTATTTTGTGGTTAAAGAGCCCACATTCAAGGCTATGATATGCTAAATGTAAATCAAATTGGCATGATCGATTAAGTCAGTAAAATGGACAGAACAGTCAAATTTAGGTAAACAAACCTATTAAGCTGATCTATGAACACAATGAGCTGTGCAATAAAATTTTCCACATCGATGCTATCTCTACTGTCATTTGCATGTCAAGCGAAATATTCATTTGCAGATCGTGACATTTTCAAAAGCACCTAACCTCAGCATCAGAGAGTCACAGTGGCATGTAAATAATAAGGCCTGAATCTGATTCACTCTGTCTATCTAACATCTGTTTCATACGTTTCCAATATCTTTTTATCCAACTTCTGGCATCATTTACTTACTCACATCATGTTCTTCACTGTGTATTATACTTTCTTCCTGCCGTGGTGTAAATGAATGATGGCTGAAATATATTGTTTGGGTGTATTGTCCCTTTAAAAGTGATGTAGCCTGATCCCTTTGTAAACAGATCTCACTGGCACACACATAAATACTCTTCTGTGCAAACATCTTCTAAATTAACATCCTGCTGTCTCTCTACTGTGAGCAGGAGTCTGTTTGACCTGGCAGAGCGGCTGCTGTTCTTTCACTACAGGTCTCTCCCTCTTTCATTTCCTGTAATTACAAGTTGGAGATGATGCATATGCATATGAACACATGTTAAAGAAAGCAGGCAATAACTATGGGGACTAGGTGGAAGTCGTGGCCTAATGATTAGAGATTAGACTTGTAACCCAAAGGTTGGGAGTCCGAGTCTCAGGCCGGCAGGAATTGTATGTGTTGGGAGTGAATGCACAGAACTCTCTCTAGCCTCAATACCACTAATAAGATGCCCTTGAGCAAGGGACTGAACCCTCAAATGTAGTGTGACGAGCATCCCGAGTCCACATCAGCATTGCCCTGGTAACTCACGAGGAGCGCCGGACCAAAGCTCATCACGGGCTGATCGCCCGCACCTGCCCCTCATTAGCTGGGCTCTATTTAAACAGCGTGCGCACAGACGAAGGATGAGAAACCTCTCCATGAGCTCACAAAATGACTCTGCGCTCTCTTCTCTCCTCCAGACAGCAGCGTGTGACCGCACAGCACTGCCACGAGCACCCCACGTATTCACCTGCACCTGGACTCGATTGAGAGCACCTCGGCACGCCAAACCACTGTTGGTGGCACCTCTCCTCACCGGCGAGGCTCAGTGAACTTACTTCGCCCTGCCAACTGAAGTGGCAAATAACTACGGCAAGCTGAAAAGAGAAATCCTGTCCCGGTTGGGGCTTTCCTCAGTCTGCGCTGCCCAGAACTTTCATGAATGGGAATACAAACTCCGCCTCCCAGCCCGAGCCCGAGCCCAAGCTGCTGAACTGTCTCGCCATTGATTGCTCGATGGAGAGCCCACGGCTGCCTAAGTAGCGGAGCACGTCGTCATCGACCGGTTTCTCCGAGCCCTTCCGCAGACTCACCGCCAGGCAGTTGGAATGCGGAAACCCGCCACCATGACCAAGCTCGTTGAGGCAGTGGAGCTGGCGGATGCTGCCCAACATTAGGACGCTGGGGAGCAAGCGAGGTCGTTTCCCCGGAGGATGGTCCAGGAGCAACGGGCCCCGGAGGGCACCCTGTGACCAGTAGCAAGGCCGGCGGCTCCCTCCCCAAAGGACGAACCGAAGCCCACTGCGGACCCCGCATCTCCCGCACAAACGTGGCTGGCCGGCTGTATTGTACATCATGACCTGCAAGTTCCTGGCCAGCTGGCAGGACCTGTATACCGTCACTGAAAAAGACGTACCATGTCCGCCAGCCGGGGCGGCGAAAACCAGACCAACTCTACCATATTAACCTACTCAAGAAGTGGATAGGGACAAGAGACCAGCTAGCTGCCCTTCTAACCATGGACCCGGTCGTAGTGGACATTAACACAGAGCTTTCGGTGACCCAAAAGATGAAGCTGCAGCACCTGGTGGGTCAGTTCCCAGATGTGTTCTCATCGGTTCCTGGGCGGACACACATTGTCCAGCACGAAATCCATACATCCGGCAGAGTCATCGTCCGGCAACGGCCCTACTGAGTCCCAGATGCTCGTCAGCAGGCTATTGAAAAGGAGAGATCCAACAGATGTTGAATTTAGGTGTAATTGAACCATCAAACAGCCCTTGGTCTAAATGTCCTGGAGGGAGGGGAGAGAGACACCAATGATCTTCTCAGCTGCTCTCACTATGCGTTGCAGAGTCTTTTTACAGAACCCGCCTCACCCGCAAAGCCCTCTGCATCGCAGGTGATCCCACCCACCCTTAAGAGCTTTTTCAGTTTTCTGCCATCAGGGAGGAGACTGCGGAGTCTCCAGGCCAGGACCAGCAGACTGAAGGACAGCTTCATCCACCAGGCTGTCAGGATGCTGAACTCGTACCCGATTCAGCCCCCCCGGTGGACACTGGCAGTACCAGACCCTCCCCTTCGGCCTACATGGGGCTCCAACCACATTCCAGCATATGATGGACATCGTGCTGCTGCCCCACCAGGCATATGCCACGGCATACCTGGATGACGTGGTCATCCATTCCGAGTGCTGGGAAGACCACCTGGACTGTCTGCGGAGGGTGCTGATGGAGCTGCGTAGGGCTGGGCTCACTGCCAACCCCCGGAAATGTCACTTGGGCCTGACCGAAGGCAAAGTACCTGGGCTTCCAAGCCCAAACTCTGCACCGAAGCCCAGCACAAAGTCCCAGGTACAAGCTTTTTTGGAGCATCCCGAATCCACATCAGCGTTGCCCTGGTAACTCACGAGGAGCGCCAGCTCAAAGTTCATCACAGGCAGATCGCCCGCACCTGCCCCTCATCAGCTGGCTCTATTTAAACAGAGTGCGCACAGACGAAGGG